>NC_057795.1:420720396-421020396 GCF_018294505.1 Triticum aestivum | reverse complement strand
TTGGGTTGCCTCCCAACTAGCGCTATCGTTTAACGCCCCTAGCTAGGCATAAAAGCGAGGATAGATCTAAGTAGTGCCCTCTTTAGCACTTGATTTATAAGTAGCTCACATGATAGATTCATAGAGTAATTTAATTTTATTTCTTGGAAAGTGCTCCATGCCTTTCCTTAATGGAAATTGGAATTTAATATTCCCTTCCTTCATATCAACAATCGCGCCAATCTATATCAAGGTCTACCAAGAATAATAGGACAAGAAAGATTGCAATCTATATCAAGAACGATAAAATCCATGGGCACCAAATTTCTATTTGCAACAATGAGAACATCATTGATTATTCCCATTGGCTTTTTAATGGTGGAATCCGCAAGGTGCAAATTTAAAGAGCAATCATCAAGATCATGGAAACCTAGAATATCACATAAAGTTTTAGGAATTGTGGAAACACTAGCACCCAAATCACATAAAGCATAACACTCACGATCTTTAATTTTAATCTTTATAGTAGGTTCCCACTCATCCTTAAGTTTTCTAGGTATAGAAACTTCCAAATTAAGTTTTTCATCAAAAGATTGCATCAAGGCATCAACATTATGTTTGGTAAAGGCTTTATTTTGACTATAAGCATGAGGAGAATTCAACATTGATTGCAACAAGGAAATACAATCTAATAATGAACAATTATCATAATTAAATTCCTTGAAATCCAAGATAGTGGTTCAATGCTATTTAAAGTCTTGACCTCTCCAATCCCACTTTTACCAAATTTAGCATCAAGATCTAAAAACTCTGAATTATTGAGACGCCTTTTAACTAAAGTTGACTCATCTCCAGTCCAATCATTATTAAGATTCATATTGAAAAACAAAGATCTAATAGGGGACACATCAATAACTTTATGATCTTCATCATTATTTTCATGGAAACTAGAAGAACATGCCTTTATAAAGCAATCTTTCTTAGCACGCAATCTAGCGGTTCTTTCTTTGCACTCGTCAATGGAACTTCTCATAGCTTTGAGAGACTCATTGATATCATGCTTAGGAGGAGTAGATCTAAGTTTCAAAGAATCAACTTCAAGCGAAAGTCTATCAATGTTCCTAGCCAAATCATCAACTTTAAGCAATTTTTCTTCAAGCAAGGCATTAAAATTCTTTTGAGAGATCATAAATTCTTTCACGCTATTCTCAAAATCAGAGGGAAATATATTAAAATTACCATAAGAATTATCGTAGGAATTTCCATAATTATTAGAGGAATTACTAGGGAACGGTCTAGGATTAAAGTTTCCTCTGTAAGCATTGTTGCCAAAATTATTCCTACCAACAAAATTTACATCCATAGATTCATTATTATTCTCAATCAAGGTAGATAAAGGCATATCATTGGGATCAATAGAAGCACTCTTAGTAGCAAACAATCTCATAAGTTCATCCATCTTTCCACTCAAAACATTAATTTCTTCTATAGCATGCACTTTTTTACTAGTAGATCTTTCAGTGTGTCATTGAGAATAATTAGCCATGATATTATCAAGGAGTTTTGTAGCTTCTCCTAAGGTGATTTCGATAAACATGCCTCCGGCGGCCGAATCTAAAAGATTTCTAGAAGCAAAATTCAATCCGGCATAAAATTTTTGTATGATCATCCATAAATTCAAACCATGAGTAGGGCAATTGCGAATCATCAATTTCATTCTTTCCCAAGATTGGGCAACATGATCATGATCAAGTTGTTTAAAATTCATAATATCGTTCCTAAGCGAGATGATCTTAGCGAGAGGAAAATACTTAGAGATAAAAGCATCTTTGTTGTTTAGATGGGTAGCGGCATCTTCACTAGGAAGGCCGGAGAATTGATCTTTCATAATAAGATTCAGCAAAGTAGCATTGATTTCACAAGACTCAACATCATTAAGAGGAGCAATCAGAGTACTAAGGAAATCATTATTATTGGTATTGGAGAAATCACACAATTTGGTATTATCTTGCGCCATGGTGACAAGTAATCCAACACACAAGCAAACAGAAAAAGGCAAGCGAAAGAGAGAGGAAGAAGAGGGCAAACGGAAAAGAGAGGAGATTGGGAAAGAGAGGACGAATAAAACGGCAAGGGTGAAGTGGGGGAGAGGAAAATGAGAGGCAAATGGCAAATAATGTAAATGCGAGGGAGATGAATTTGTGATAGGTACTTGGTATATCTTGACTTGAGCGAAGACCTCCCAGGCAACGGCGCCAGAAATCCTTCTTGCTACGTCTTGAGGTTGTGTTTGTTTTCCTTGAAGAGGAAAGGGTGATGCAACACATTAGGGTAAGTATTTCCCTTAGTTTTTGAGAACCAAGGTATCAATTCAGTAGGAGGCTCCTCACAAGTCCCACGCACCTACACAAACAAATAAAGAACTCACAACCAACGCGATAAAGGGGTTGTCAATCCCTTCACGGCCACTTGCGAAAGTGAGATCTGATAGAGATAATATGATAAGATATATATGTTTTTGGTAGTTTATAATATAGATTGGAAACGTAAAGATGCAAATAAAAGTAGATTGAAAGCTTATATGATAAAAGATAGACCCGGGGCCATAGGTTTCACTAGTGGCTTCTCTCGACATAGCATAATTATTACGATGGGTGAACAAATTACTGTCGAGCAATTGATAGAAAAGCGAATAATTATGAGATTATCTAGGCATGATCATGTATATAGGCATCACGTCCGTGAAAAGTAGACCCACTCCTGCCTGCATCTACTACTATTACTCCACACATCGACCGCTATCCAACATGCATCTAGAGTATTAAGTTCATAAGAACAGAGTAACACTTTAAGAAAGATGACATGATGTAGAGGGATAAACTCATGCAATATGATATAAACCCGATCTTTTTATCCTTGATGGCAACAATACAGTACGTGCCTTGCTGCCCCTACTGTCACTGGGAAAGGACACCGCAAGATTGAACCCAAAGCTAAGCACTTCTCCCATGGCAAGAAAGATCAATCTAGTAGGCCAAACCAAGCTGAAAATTCGAAGAGACTTGCAAAGATAACTTAATCATACATAAAAGAATTCAGAGGATATTCAAATATTTCTCATAGATAAACTTGATCATAAACCCACAATTCATCGGATCTCGACAAACGCACCGCAAAAAGAGTTACATCGAATAGATCTCCAAGAAGAGGAAGGAGAACATGGTATTGAGATTCAAAGAGAGAGAAGAAGCCATCTAGCTAATAACTATGGACCCGGAGGTCTGTGGTAAACTACTCACAACTCATCAGAGAGGCCTTGGAGTTGATGTAGAGGCCCTCCATGGTGGATTCCCCCTCCGGCAGAACGCGGTGACGGCTCCAAGATGGGATCTCGCGGATACATAAGGTTACGGTGGTGGAAATAGCTTTTCATGGTCACCCTTGATGGTTTCGGGGTACGTGGGTATATATAGGAGGAAGAAGTACGTCGGTGGACGCCCGAGGGGCCCATGAGATAGGGGGGCACGCCTAGTAGGGGGGTTCCCTCTACCCTCGTGGGCGCCTCGGGAGCTTCTTGACTTGCACTCCAAGTCCTCTGGATCACGTTCGTTCCAAAAATTACGCTCCCAAAGGTTTCATTCCGTTTGGACTCCGTTTGATATTCCTTTTCTTCGAAATACTGAAATCGGCAAAAAAAAATAGCAATACGGGCTGGGCCTTCGGTTAGTAGGTTAGTCCCAAAAATGATATAAAAGTGTAAAGTAAAGCCCATAAACATCCAAAATAGGTAATATAATAGCATGAAACAATCAAAAACTATAGATACGTTGGAGACATATCACCTACCCAAGGACACCGCACAAGAGGCCAAGGCCTACAAAGATAGAAAGAAGATACCGACTGGAATCATCATAGGGTGCAATCCACTCGACTGAAGATCCACTCGGATACCCCAATTCCACTCGATAGTCGTTATTCACTCGGAAGACTAGAATTCACTCGAAGGACAGAAGGCCTAGAGTCACCTCTAAATGGAAACACTTGGGCATTCACTCTGTAGCCTTAAAGTTCATTAAACACGGGCGTTACCAGTAACGTTCGTAACATTGTTCTCTCACTGAACCCTTGTGTAACTGAGGACTGCAAGGGTCGGCGCACTCTATATAAGCCACCCCTCCCCTCGGGCACAAGGGTTCGCACCCCCTGTAACTCAACACTCAAATCAACAAAGCATCCGGGAACCGAAACGTAGGGTTGTTACCTCCTCCGAGAGGGGCATGAACTCGTAAAACTGAGTGTACAACCTTGCCGTAGCTAGACTCTGCCCTCTCTTACGTACCCCCTATCTCTACTGTCAGATATGTTCCCATGACAGTTGGCACCCACCATGGGGCAGGCGTCTAAGCGACGTTCGACAAGGTTGCAATTTCCGATGTACATCAACATGATTTCCGGTGGTGGATTGTTTCTAGGCTGCGAGATCCGTCTCGGCGCGCTCACCTTCATCACCGATGATTTGGCTTGACTCCAAGAAGCCCCCCTCGACGTCGAGGCGCTCCCTATTCACGAGGCGGCTCACTTCCGCACGAGTACATGTGGCGTCCTCTTGCGGCAACTGTCGACTCAGTATCGATCGGCTCCGGTGGCGTCTTCCCTCCCCGCTGCTCGCCATCGCAAGCGATTCGTTCGCTCGCGGCTCCAGCGATGGGTGAAGCACACAGTGGCCCGTCAGTCGGCCACTCCTCAAATCACGACAATTGAGTCTGATGAGTCCCTTTATGATTTGTTTGATTTGTCTGCTGGCCACTCAGATATGCTTTTCGAGTGCGGAAGCGATGACCCCACGGCGGAAGTCCTCATGGTTGACCCCCAGCGCAGCCCACCAGGATTTCCCCATGGTGGAGGCGATAGCGGTGGTCAGTCGCACAGCGATGACGAGTATTATCCGCAATCCCTCACTGCGGAGCAGAGAGAAGAGCTGCAACGCAGGAACGACCAAGCTCTCCAGACCCCCATTGTTGGGGAGACCGTCGAAGCTCGGGGTTTGGAGGCTATGCATGTAGCCACTCTGACTAAACGTGCACGCTTGGAGAATCTCCAGAAGTCACTCGACGACCGCGCCTGCGGACAACTCCGAAGCTCCAGTCAACGGCAACAGCAGTTTGTTCCCAACTGGATCTCGGGGTGAGTGTCAGGTATACCGTACTCCAATCCAGAATGTTGCAGCAGTGGCACGCATTGTAGATTCAATCCAACCATCCCGTTCCAAAGCTGGGAGAGGCCTAGAGCAGATTCAGACATTGCTCAGGGCAGCCGGGGAGCAGAATTCGGATGTTTCTTAGTCGTGCAATAGGATTCACAACAGGTCTGTCATGGCGGACATAGTTCAGTTGGCCCTCAGCCTGAGATCGCCTCTGCGGCGTGAAGATCGTGGTTTTCTTCAGGACCAGTACCTGGATTGAGGCCACGGGCAGTTTGACCCTCGATATCACCATGACGATCACTGTCGAGTGCCCACGCCCGCTCCGAGGGGTGGCTCGTACGCGCCTTGGTGATATGATGAAAGGCGACTGTATGGTGACGAGCGGAGGAACCCAGTCGACCCCCGAGAGCCCGAGTTTGATGCAAGGCCAGTCCTCATGTAGGGCCTAGTTGACAGAGGCAGTGCTAACCGAGAAGGTTTGGATAGAGATCACCCGAGTGGAAGCAGAGCGGTCGTCTCTATGCCCGAGTGTTTCAGCAGAGCCATTCGAGCCGCTGAGATTCCTCCCAACTTCAGGTTGGCGGCAAGAGTGAGTAAGTTTACTGGCGAGTCAAAACTAGATACTTGGTTAGAAGATTACCGAGTGGCTATGCAGATTGGCGGAGGCAACGATGATGTAGCTATGAAGCACTTGCCCTTGATGCTGGAAGGGTCAGCTCGGGCGTGGTTGAATCAATTGGCTCCAGCCAGCATCTTCTGCTGGGAGGACTTGGTCTGAGTGTTTGTCAAAACATTCGAGGGCACCTGCAAGCAACCAACTGGGCTAACTGAATTGCAACATTGTGTCCAGAAGCCGAATGAGACCCTAAGAGATTATATCCAGGCGATGGACCACACCTCACCATGTGGTGGAAAATGTTTCTGAACACCAAGCAGTTTGCGCCTTTAAAGAAGGCGTCAGATACAGAGAGCTCATACTGAATTTTGGCCGGTTAGGAACCTTGACCTTGAACCTAATGATGGAGATAGCCACTCGGTATGCGAACAGCGAAGAAGAAGACCGACTTCGAAGTGGTAAAGGAAAAGCTATAGATCCTGACACCGGAGGAGGAAATTCCAGTCGAAAGCAGAAGTGCAAGGTTGAAGCCACAGGTCAGGCTGAAGCCGCGGTGGTAGCTCCTCAAGGCAAGTTCAAGGGGAAAGCAAAAGAGAAGTGGGTTCCTAAGAAGAAAAGAGATCAGTTTGGTCAAGATGTTTTGGATCTACCATGTGCCATCCACACGAAGAAGGACGAGGAGGGTAACCTGATTTTACCCAAGCACACCACTTGACAGTGCAGACTCCTCATTCATCAGTTTTGTGAAGGTCAGCCAAGTGAAAAGGGCTCCGACAAGGATGAAGACGAAGAAGAGGCAGAAGATTACTCGAAGGTCAATGCTACTTTGATGATTTTTGCTCATGTTGAGAGCAAAAGTTGACTGAAAGTCATCAACCGAGAGGTGAACATGGTTGCTCTGGCAACTACAACGGAGCTCAAGTGGTCGAAGATCCCTATCGCCTTCGACCAGTCGGATCACCCAACTCACATTGCTACCCCTGGGTGGCAATCTTTGGTGGTCGACCCAGTCGTCGGAGGCACTCGGTTGCGCAAAGTTATTATGGATGGCGGCAGTGGTTTGAACATTCTGTATGCTGAGACCCTCCAGGGGATGGGCATTCCGATGTCCCAACTCAACGGAAGTAACATACAGTTTCATGGGGTCTTCCCAGGAAAGAAGGTGAAGTCACTCGGGCAGATTGCTCTAGATGTGGTTTTTGGCGATTCAAAGAATTTTTGCAAGGAAAAGTTGACGTTTGAAGTGGTAGATTTTCAGAGTGCCTATCATGCCATTCTGGGTCGACCGACATATGCCCGTTTCATGGCCCGTCCATGTTACGTGTACCTCAAGCTAAATATGCCTGGTCCCAAAGGCGTGATTATGGTCACTGGAAATAGGCAGAGAGCGGAGGAATGTCTCCAGAAGGGATCCAAGATTGCCGATGAACAAATGGCAGTGGTGGAGCTGGAGGAGTACAAGAACAATGCTGATCCGAGTGATTTGCTCCGTTCTAAGAAGCCTACTTCTGAATCTACATTTTAGTCGGTCGACGAGATGAAACCAGTTCACATCCACCCGAAAGATCCCATAGCTGCTCTGACCAAAATCTCAACTACACTCGACAGCAAATAGGAAGCCACGCTCATCCAGTTCCTCCTTGAGAACTGGGACATCTTTGCATGGAAACCATCCGACATGCTAGGTGTACCCAGGGAGCTGGCTGAGCACCGTTTGTGTGTCGATTCTAAAGCAAAACCTGTCAAAGAGCATCTCCGTCGTTCAATCGCGGAGAAGAGGAAGGCGATTGGCGAGGAAGTGGCTTGGCTCTTGGCAGCTTAGTACATACGCGAGATATACCACTCTGAGTGGCTCGCCAACATTGTCATGGTCCCCAAGAAGGATAATTCACTCCGCATGTGCATCGACTTCAAGCATATCAATCGGGCCTACCTGAAAGACCATTTTTCGCCCCCTCCCATTGATTAGATAGTTGACTCGACTGCGGGATGTGAGCGTTTGTACTTTCTTGATGCGTATTTTGGATACCATCAGATCCTACTGTATGGGATGGATGAAATAAAAACGGCCTTCATCACCCCGTTCGGGTGTTTTTGCTATGTTACAATGCCATTCAGCCTCAAAAATGTTGGCGCCACATTCATGCGCATGATCCAGAAATGCCTGCTCACTCAGATCAGTCAGAATGTGGAGGCCTATATGGATGATATTGTGGTTAAGTCACGCAAAGGTTCCGACCTGCTGACTGATCTCGCTAAAACCTTTGCCAATTTGAGAAGGTATAACATTAAGCTGAATCCGTCCAAGTGCATATTCGGAGTCCTTGGAGGAAAGTTACTCGGTTTCCTTGTTTCCGAACGAGGGATAGATGCCAATCTTGAGAAGATTGGTGTGATTCTCTGAATGAACTTCCCTGAGCGTGTGCATCATGTCCAGAAGCTCACAGGTTGTCTCGCAGCACTGAGTCGGTTCATTTCTCATCTCGATGAAAAGGCACTACCTCTTTACTGACTGATGAAGAAATCTGATAAGTTCGAGTGGACTCCCGAAGCCGAAGCAGTGTTTGTGGAGCTCAAAGCCCTGCTTTCCACCCAGATGGTGCTTGCTTCTCTGAATAGCAGAGAGCCTCTACTCTTATACATTGCGGTCATTGGTCAGGTTGTCAGCATAGTGCTCACAGTGGAACGAGAAGAAGAAGGCAAGACCTATAAAGGTCAATGACCAGTGTACTATATCTCTGAAGTTCTGACTTCATCCAAGCAGAGGTACCCGCATTATCAAAAACTGGTTTATGGAATTTACTTGACTACGAAGAAAGTTGCACATTATTTCCAAGACCACTCGGTTTCAATTGTTAGTGATGCCTCATTATCTAAAATCATGAACAATTGGGATGCAACTGGCTGAGTGGCTAAATGGGTAATTGAGCTTCTCCCTTTGGATACCAAGTTTGAAGTAAAGAAGGTGATCAAGTCTCAAGCGCTCGCAGATTTCTTGGCCGAGTGGATTAAACAACAACAACCGACTCAAGTTCACTCGGAGCATTGGACTATGTTCTTCGATGGGTCTAAAATGTTAATGGTCTGGTGCTAGAGTAGTCATAGTGTCTCCAAGAGGTGATAGACTCAATTATGTCCTTTAGGCCCACTTTGATTCCTCCCATAACAAGGCCGAGTATGAGGCACTCCTCTATGGATTGCGTATGGCCATCTCACCCAGCGTCCATCACCTGATGGTCTACGATGACTCAGATTTGGTGGTCAATCAAGTTATGAAGGAGTGAGATGTCAGAAACCCTGCCATGAAGGGATACTGCAATGCAGTAAGGAAGTTAGAGAAAAAGTTCAAGGGTTTAGAGCTTCACCACATTCCCCAACTCAAAAATCAAGCAGCTGACGATGTGGCAAAGATAGGTTCCACTTGGAAGCCTATCCCCAGCAATGTGTTTCTTGAGCTCCTCCATTCCCCGTTAGTACAGGAAGATCATTTCATTGAAGAGCTTCCCCAGGCGAAAATCCCTACCGATCTGACTGAAATCGAGATCCCTGCTATTATTGACTTGGTGATGGAGATCCTAGTGATTACCCCTGATTGGACTGTGTTGTACATTGCATATTTGCTCAGGAAGGAGCTCCCAGAGGATGAGGTTGAGGTGCATCAGATTGTTCGCAGATCCAAGGCATTCAGAGTAATATATGGACAACTTTACAAAGAGAGTGTCACCAGCGTTGCCCAACAATGCATTTCCCCAGAAGAAGGTTGACTGATCCTGGAAGAGATGCACTCGGGGACATGTGGTCATCATGCGTCCTCTCGGACAATTGTGGCCAAAGCATACCGAGCTGGATTCTACTGGCCATGAGCCAACGAAGCAGCTAAACACTACAAAAAAAATACACTTCCGTGATGATACGTGTTTGTCACAGTAGGTCACGTTTTTTGTCATGCATGTACATCCATGACGATTTTATGATAGAATCAAGATAGTCATACCTGTGCCGTCGTAGAAGTGTTCCATGACATTACCAAAATTATCATCACGGAAGTGTCCACTTCCATGACGATAAATCGCTCGTCAAAGAAGTGCTTTCGTCAAGGGTGACCAACACGTGGCATCCACCATAACAGAACACCGTTAAGCTATCGGGTCGGGTTTTGGATCTGATAACCCGTTAACAGCCCCGACCAATGGGGATTTTCCACGTGTAAAATCATCATTGGCTGGAGGAAACACGTGTCGGCTCATCGTCGGGACAGATGTCATCCAGTCATTGGACAGAAGGCGCCTATGATACGTCGACATGTGGCATGGCCCAACAGAGGCCCATTCCTGTGAAAAGGCCGGTCCGTTTGACTTGGTCAAAAGGTTGCGGGCTGGCCCATGGAAAGCATGTTAACGACATGTTTGCATATAGCCCATTTACAACCCGTTAAACCAAGGCCTGTTACGCCCTATCCGAATTAGGCCCAGTAGCATCATCTGGGCCGTCCAATATGATTCCAGCCCGTTTTAACTTCTGGCTCATGTATGGCCCATGACGTCTTTCGGCCCATATGAGGCCCTTTGTAACTCTTGGCCCATTAACGGCTCATGGTGAAACTGGCCCATAATGAATAGTGTATCACTTTACACCCATTAACGGCCCATGGTGAAACTAGCCCATAATGAATAGTGTATCACTTTACACCCATTAATGGCCCGTGGTGAAACTGGCCCGTAATGAACAGTATATCACTTTACACCCATTAACGGCCCGTGGTGAAACTGGTCTCTGAAAAGGCCGGCCCGTTATTTCGTTGGGCCGTTTCCAGCCCATATTATCTTTCAGCCTTCTCAGAGCCCATTTATTCTTGGGCCCATTTCCATCATTCGTTTACTTACGGCCTGTTACTGTCATTTTCTGCCTGTGGGCCAAATTCAGCCCGTGGTTACAATCGGCCCGTTTGTGGCCCGTTAATACGTTGGGCCGTTTTCCATAGTCATCAAATACGTCCTATTAACGATGGCCCGTTATGGTCGGCCCATGAACGGATGATTGCAACTGTAGCCCGTTTACGGCCATAATGCGGTCTGTTATTGGCCCATGTTTGGCCAATCGATCATACGGCCCGTATAAGGCCCATTGATGATACGGCCCATAGAGGGCCCATTGTTACTACGGCCCATAGAAGGCCCACTATTTCTACGGCCCATAGGAGGCCCGGTGTCACTATAGTAAATATTAGCCCATGGTTATTGTGGACTAGTTTTAAAAAATAGGTTATTGCAGCCACTAGAAAACCGTGGAAAAAGAACTGCATTGACTACAAGCAAACAAATAAACAAGACAACAAGGAAATAAATAAGCAAGCAACTTACGCTGGGCTATCACGGCTATCACACATATTACATCCACTAGGCATCAAAGTTCGCCACCAGTGCTAATAAACGCGCCGACAAAAGAATATACAAAACTGAGAGCACTTTAGAAGGCACTAGGCCTGGCCAGGTCGGGCCCCCCAAACAGCCGAAGAAGCTGAGTAGACCTCAGTTGTGTCAATGATAGATGCATTAACAGTAGATGTAAGGCATGATGGTGTGCACGACAGTCCTCTGACATCTTCATTGCATCTTTGACTTCAAATCGGAGGTGAGCTTAAGCAAGCCTTTCCGCTTTAAGTTGAGACTAAAGAAGTCGAACTGATTGAGGCAGGACTGCACAGAGGTTGTCTCACACCTGCTGGTGAGTAGCTTCAACTCACTGTCTTCATCAAGATAGGACCTTGGGGTCATCTCGCTATCCTCAAGATGGTTTGGCTCACTATCTTCCCTAAAGTTCTGCCTCACGTAAGAGATACGACTCTGAAAGAGAAATAAGGAGACATGTAACAGGTTTCACAATTATATAAGCAAATAAATGGATCTGTTCTGCATAAGGAACATGTTTTTACAACTACAATTTGAAACTGGTAGTTGTTGCAAACATCCAATCAGATGTAAACAGCAAAGCAAACAGAAGTGGAGGAAATGATGCCTATCCAAATCTATACTAGAACAAAGTTTGAAGGCTTGAGAAGGATGAACTTACATTACATGTTAACACAAGCTGGACAAATCCCTTCTCCATGTTGATGGAAGGATAATTCAATAAATTCCCCAAAGAAAATTCTTTTTAAGCATTGCCATTATTCTACATTTTGCAAAGAGTAAATATAGATCAAATAATATTGGAAGAAACAGAGGATAATGAAGCTCAGGTGCAGACTGATGATACATAATCAAATAGCAACTAATTAAGTACAGCATTACAAGGCAAAAGGGAGAGAGGTACTGATAAGAGCAATGCAGAGCCCAGTATTGTTGTGAGATCGTATGATCCTTTGAGCAAGGAGATTCATCTGAAATTAGTTTTCATACAAGGGAGAAGGTAAGGCACATGCAGAAATTTAGGAGTTCAAATTTTGAATTGATATCATAGACAGTATCTGACGTTGGGCTCTCAGCAGTTCTAATAGGCGTTTTGCCACTGGAGTAGGGGTAAAGTGTGGTACAGTTGGGCCCGTGTTTTCTGTGGCTGCTGATCTATCTGATTTAACAGGTATCACTTCCTTTTCCAAATACCTAGTTTGTACTCCTTGAGGATCTGCACTCACCCTCTTCCTTTTGGACATCTATTACGAAAGAACAACATTTGACTGGAAAAACATAGTGTGACGACACATGGAATAGGTACAGAAAATGGATAGGTATGGCATATACTCATATATGATGCTTAAACTAAGCAGATGGTGTAACAAAGTAGAAGTAATGCAAGAGGTCAGATGCAAAATATGTGCGACCAATACAACTTTGCAAAGTTAGAGCGAGCACCTTGATGGGTGAATAAGATAGGCCATCCTCCACCATGCCAAGTTTGTTAGCCAGTGGATTGTTCCGCCATATTCCACTCGTGCGCCCATTCTCATATTCATTTTGATAATGTTCAATATCTGACATGCATGAAAACATAAAAACAAGTGAGATTTTCTTTGTAATGCAGAAGTGATTCTAATCCAATACTGCCTCCCTGTAAACCCCTTTGTGCTATCTCTGCAATTCTTTTAAGAGATGCCATGCATGCTGTAATTTGGTGTGTGCATTAATATAATGTGGCCTACTACTCAAAATATGAGAGCTCCAGAAGTGATGATACTTCGTAGATGACAGCTTCAACATATAGTAAAGAAGAACAAGTCGACCTGACCTGACAGATTCAAAATATACTAAGGGAGAACAACTCGACCTGACCAGTCGACCGCAAGAGAAGAGGATCATCTTAAAGAAGAGCAGAAGAGCAAGCAGATTGAAGATATTACAAGTCTTTCAATACAATGTCGGTTGGCCACCCATGATGAACCAGAGCGCACAGAGAAACACTATTCTTTCTGCTCTCTCCATATGTGGCCCACATGCATTTCAAAACTAAAGTAGGAACATTTAGCTAACCAATTAAACATCTCTCATTTTTACTAATATCAGCAATAATATCAGATATGAATTTGTACAACTAAGCTTGTTTAGCTCAATGGGTGGAGCAGTGCTATTACGACACGAACCACGTAGGCTGATTGTGGTCATCATAAAATGGGGAAACGATAAGCATGATGAGTACAGTGTTGACAGTGGCAGTGGGATGGCAGATCTGAAGCTGCAAACCGTGCAAAGGGTAGTTAGCAACCAATGTTTGCTTTGAAATAACAACTAAGATTTGGTATGGATAAGAAAGTACAGTCAACAAGTGACAAAGAAATGCAATTATGCTGTCTCTCTATATGTCGCGACATGCATTTGGAAACTCAAGTGGGACATTTAGGTAACCAATTAAATGTGTTGGTTAACTAATATCAGTATCATATCACAATCATATTTGAACAACTAAGCTTTTGAATTCTGAGTGTTGTGTTGTTTAGCTTGAAGGGTGGAGTAATGCTAGTATGACAGAAAGCACCTACGCAGATCATAGTAGAGTAGATAAAAGGGGAAAACCCTAAGCATCAAGAGAAAAATCAGGAAAGTGGAACTAGCTGGACCAGTGGGTGGCGCACATGCTTTTCCAAACGAATATAGGAACATTAGGTGACCAATTAAACATTCTCTGTTTTAGTGATATGAGCATCATATCAGATTCGTATTTCAACACGTAAGCTTTGGGTTTGAGGTCTTGAGGAGCAGTGCTAGCACGACACGAAGCACCTACAATGATGGTAATGAATATAAAGGGGGGAAACCATAAGCTTTACGAGTATAGTGCCCATGCCATGGCGGATCTGAAGATGCAAACCGGACAAAGCTACTTCTAGCCAATGTTTGCTTTCAAATAGCCACTACGATTTGGTACGGACAAGAAAAAAGTACAGTAAACAAATTATGATCTATTTTCCGGGTGAGATCAATAACTTAAGCACATATGGAAGAGTACCACCTCTCTTGCGACGCCGTGTAGGCCTATGCTGATACGTTGAGGGTGCTGCGGGTGCGATGGCTGTCGGTGGCGGGAAAGAAGACTTTAGACGGCAGACGGCCGGGTCGGGGGATAAATCCTGTTGCCGTGGACGAGGCGTTCGTAGGAGCGGCAGCGAAAAGGTGGACGACGGCGCCAATGAAGCGAGAGGAGGCGATGAAAGGATCCTGGTCTAGCGCCGTGGATGAGAGACGTCCATCTCTTGCAGTGGACGACGGGGTAGGAGTAGCGGCTCCGGCATGGTGGAGGATGGGGTGGCAGATGGAGGAGGCTAGCCGCAGTGCGGAGGTTTTTGTGCCGGCGATGGTGTATGAATGGGGAAATGGAGGGGAGGGGGATCTCAAACTTTGGGACGCACTTCTCTGAAATGTGGGAAAGTTACGAACTTATCCCCCGTTTAAAATTTCAGACACCGCGTCGGTTGGGGATAGGACGGTAATCTCGCATCTCCCAAATATTTGCCGGTAACTATTTCGGGCGAGGAGAGGGTGTTTTGCCGCCCACGGTTGGCGCCCACGGTCTATGAACGGGGCTGACAGGTAGGGCGGTTGTGTCACGTCTAAGGGAAGTTACACATCTACCCCTATTTAAAATATTAGCCTACATCGATTTCGGACGAGGAGAGTTTGTTTTGCCGCCCACC
The DNA here is from genome assembly GCF_018294505.1 of Triticum aestivum. Taxonomy (NCBI): domain Eukaryota; kingdom Viridiplantae; phylum Streptophyta; class Magnoliopsida; order Poales; family Poaceae; genus Triticum; species Triticum aestivum. The sequence continues at coordinate 421,005,474 of NC_057795.1, read as the reverse complement.
CTGTATGAATGGGGAAATGGAGTAAGAGACACATGTCTTTCGGACGAGCTTGAATCAAATGTGTTTTGCCGCCCATGTTTGGCGCCCACCATGTCTGAATGGGCTCAGAGGCCGTCTTGTCATGTTTGATTGAAGTTACTAGTCTACTCCTATCGACAGCAGTGTAAATTCGGTTGATAAGGATGTCAAGTGGTAGGGGTGGACAGTAATTTCCATCTCGCAAACACTTGCTTCGGGCAGCCCACAAATTATAGTGGGTGTTTAGCCGCTTCATTCAAAACTTGGGAGAATTAGCATTCACGTTTGCCCTGGGCCCTGGCAAACTAAATTCAAATCCAATTTGTATTCGATTATGAATATCCACAGATAATTCTATGTTTTGTTATTTATTTCTTCAAAACCATAACAAAGATTTATTCCACCTTTATATATGATTATGATTTAGAAATGCAGTGATCTTTGAATTCAGTGGGTTAGATACACTTTGAGTCAAACAGTTATTTCATCCAATACAATATGCTCACACGAAAAACAGTTCACCTTATGTCAATCATACAAGTACTGAGGATTACCTCACCTAAAAAATTCGGATCATTACAACACATGGACAACATAGGGGGTCTTGCAACATAATACATTCAGAGACATGACACAACATGAAAGTACAATAATCTAATGACAATTTCAACTGGTATCTAAAGAAGAACCGGGATTACCCTAGGCTTCAGATAGCATAAACAGCAGGACCTCCCCCGTCTTCAAATGCAACATTCTTACTTCCTCCAATTCTTGGGTTGCTTGAATAATGTGTGCCGCTAATTCCGTAATTTCCAGCCTCAAGATAAAGATTACCTCATTCATGGCAGCCACACCATCTCTTTCTGCCTCGAGTAGAGCCTCAAGCACTATAATATCTGTGCTCAGACTGCTCTCCGGCGGTGTTGCCTCTGAACTGCTACCATCTGGTAACATGGATGGCACATTGCTTCCACAAATAGATTCTGGGGTTGTACATTGTGTCCTAGTGTGAACGGTATCCTGAAAGGTTTCCGCTGGATATAAGTAAGAGATAGTTATCATATGATCCAGGCAGTAAGCTTACATGGTAAACGATAGACGAATTATTGCCGAGCATGGCAAGCTATATTTAAATGGTTCGAAGCAGCATCAGCCGAAAAGAAATTAAAATGGTAAGATGAAACAAGGGATGTAAGAGGCAAATAAACGACATCCGCCAGTCCCATCTAGTTAGTTTTTGCTAGCTCCCTAGTTCATTTTCCTCAAAAAACAAAAAATCTTTTGAACTATCATACCACTAGTGGACTTTAATCGGGATTAAACAGGACCCAGTTGACATCCCTAGTTGAAAGGGAGTGTACCACCGCTATATTTAAGTTGCCAAGGCATCTAAGCAGTTGAAATAATCTGAGAAATCACTTAACACTGTGGCCTCATATAAACTACGAAGATAGTCTTATGATGAAGTTGAGAGGAAAAGTTAAGGACTCAAATGAAATAGGCATGCATTTCTTTACGATGGTATAGCAGGCACTGCTGACATATTGGCCAACTCAGGTATAGTGTAACAACAAACAAGCATTCGAATCAAACAATACAGCAAAGCAGACAACTGAACTATTTGTAATTCGGTTGGATTACAGGTTGAGGGCACAAGCCAAGAAAGCAGCCCACTCGCATAACATTTCACATGTACTAAAACACACTGGCTTACCATATGTTGCTGTGAAGCCTCGCTGCTGTTGCAATGTTCTTTGAAGATATCGTCAGCATCCCGTGGTTGCAAATCTAGTTGTTGTAGTTTATTCTGCACCCACTATTTAGGTAAAATTAATTTTAATCGCATGCACTGGTCGAAATTGATCATCGATGGTTCATCTAAACTAATGAAATAAGGGTGTGTGCATACACAACAATATATCTGATTCCCTCTATTTTTATGCTTGTTCGAGGTGCCAGCCCCAAAAGAACAAATATTTTGCTTGATGGGGTTGGCAGCTCCATAATTAATAGAAGCATCAAATTAGTCACGCAACTTGGGAAGATCAAGAACACACAAACAAGTAATGAACAGAGGCTCAGAGCAGTGATGTAATAGCTAGCACCAGAAAATGTAGGGTAAAACGAACAAAAAGCAGCGGAACCACATGCTTGTTTGCTGATGTGTAATTAAGCATAGAGAACATTAAGCAGTCTGATGGAACCAACAGGTGGCATCAGAACAACACCATTATCATAAATATAGCATTGAAGAAGTAAAATAGTAGGCAGTGATATCTAGGAAGAACAGTAATACAATACTTAGGACAAAACTAAAGCATATTAACTATATGTGCACTGGTATGTAATTTAGCACAAGTAACATGTTCACTGCCAGAAGTATGGCCCTACAGGTGCAAGCAAAATAATGCATCTCATGAAAAACTGAATTATGCCCTATAGAAATTCAAAGGTGCGGTGCTTATGCTAGGAAAGTGAATGTAGGCGTCGGCCGTTGGATAATAGTACCTAATTCTCAGCGGCGTATGGGTATCGTTGTCATACTTGATAGCTAAGGATCGTCGATGGTGCTCGTGTTGCGGTTGAGTTTGGGCCGGCTGTCGCCGTCGCTGAAGCGGCTCCGGTGCTACGGTTGCTGCGCCTGTCGACATACAAGAAAGCTCATCTGTGGTAAGTGAACAATTGCATGATAAAGGGAAAACCCGAAGGAGTACAAATCGAATGCAGTGGATGAAGGCTTCGGCGGGCGCGTTGTACAGTGCTTTCGGTGAGGCGGATCTGTTGCGGCGGACGAGGGCTTGTATGAAGGGCCAGCGAAGGGGCAGATGAGGGAGTCAGTGAAGGGCCTACACTGTGGTGGACGAGGGCACCAGTTAAGCAGATCTGGTGCGTGGACCATGATGGCGGTCAAGGAGATCTGGAGCGGTGGACAAGCCAGTCACGGAAGCGGCTCCGGTGAAGTGTTGAGTTGGCAGTTGGGGATTCCAAGGTGCGGAAGGTAGATCCGGCGTGGTGTGAGGTCCATCGCTGCGGCGGGGGACTAGATTCGGCGGCTTGCCGTGGTTGGGGGGGTCGGGGAGGGGAACGGGAGGGGCTCTAGGGAAGAATGTTGGGGGCAAAGAGGGGAGAATAATGGAGTTACCAAAGCAACCCTTTTCCGTTCATGTGGCAGGGGTAAAATAGGAATATCACAGGGCTAAACTTTCGGGCGCGTGATATTTCGATGTGAGCGGGAAGTTTCAAAGCTTTTGGCGCCTAAAATTATAAGCGTTCTGCTCTTGTACGACCGACAATTTGTTTGTTTTGCACGCAAAAAAGGTGCAAGTTTTGAAAATCAATGTCTCCAACTCGAACTTAGATTGTCCATTCAATTCAAATATGGATCATTGAGCTACTACAAGCAAATACCATCATACGGTCCAATTCAAATGAAATTCCAAATGTGTTTATACTAAATATGATGACAAAAGAAAAAATGTGTATGTGTATGAATAAAGTGGATGATTATAAAGTTTGAACATGCCTGTATATGTATAGCTCTAGGTTTGATATATGAATTTGAAATCACGAAATCCCGGCTTAAAAAATGTACCTCCGTTTAAATGAATTACAAAAGCTAATGATGGAGTCGAATTCCAAAATTCCAATCTTAGGTTTGTAATTCTGGTACATCAAGGTATATAACGCATTATAATCTTAGGTTTGTGAAACAAATTGATCAACCATGAGTGCACAATATCTCAATTACACTAAAGTCCCTCAAATATAGACACCTCACTCTTTTTCTGAAGCCCCACCCCTCGCCCCCCCACACACATAGAGAAGTCGTTCTCCCCCCCAAACACCAACACATGAGCACATTAACACCCCTCTCTCTTCTAAAGTCCGGACCCCAATATAGGTCTCTATCACTTGTCTCTCGGGCATGCACACATCTCTTCCCTCACTCTCTAGGTCTCCTGCTATCTCTCTTTCCCAAGCACATGCACTATGTAGAGTGTATATTTCCCATACACACAAAACGTTGCCCCCAAATGTCTATCTCCCTAGTTATGTGGTTCTCGCGCACTCACCTCACACACCACCCCCACTATAAACAAGCACACTTTTGTCTCCTTGTGCACCACTCTCCTCTTTCTATCTCTCCCACATGCGGACCCGCCCCAGCTCCTTCCATGTATACATATATGTCGTGACTCTTTCAATAGCTCCCTAATGTATCATCATTCTCGATTTCACACATTGTTCTCTACACCATCTATTCCAGATCTCTCATGAAGTCCCTATCACACACACGATGACTCGCTTCCCTTGTGTCGCCGTACATAGGCCAATTTCGAACAACATCAACATTGTCTCCCTATCTATACGCCATTTATGTACACAAACCACCCCTCTCGCCCCTTCTCTATATCTATGTTCGTCGCTAGCTCTCTCTCTCTCTCTCTCTCTCTCTCCCTCTCTCTCTCACTCGCTCTCACACCCCTCTCCCCCACACACACTCGATGTCTCTGCCAAATAGTTTGCTCCCCCTGCCCGCACCGATGCTATCCCGCTACTACACATGTCACACCATTCCCCCTTCCCTTATACTAGGTTTACATCATTAGTGGTCTCTCTACTCCACATACACACACTCCCTCTCACACACAAACGCGTGCACACACACACACACGCACACACAAACACCCATTTATCTGGATCCTCATCTCTCCCCATGTCCGCATGTGTATCTCACACACTCACTCACTAATTATGTATATGTGTCTCCACGTTACACAACACAAAGCCCCATGTACATATATCTCTCTATCCTCCACACACATAGACACAAAGAATCTGTTATCATTGCCTCAGCCTCTAACATATCACACACGCACACTGTCTCTCTCTCTTGCAAACACGCCCAACAAGGGTTTCCCCGTGAATAACTTACCATCTATTCATCAACAGTCGTGGCAGTACGGCGAACATGAGACATGAAAAAGAATAAATCTACACGTGCTTAGACCACCTAGTATGACTACTAGGACTAGAGCAAGCCAAAAAGCGCGCCGCCGTCACCCCCTCCATATCGGCGACGGGAAAATCTTTGTTTTACACAGTCGAGAAGTCATTGTGCTAAGGCCCCACATGCCGAGGCGTTGAATAGAATGTAGATGCTAGTTTATGGAAGCAAGTATCGGTAATACGTTTGTATCTCCATACTTATATTTCTTCTCTTATAAAAAACCGAGATGGTGATGATGGTATGTGTGCCATCTTGCAGTATAGACCGTCCGATCTATATCTGACGAATGGAAATTAAACTAAAAGATACCCGCACACCTCTCCACATTTGCAGACAAGACCTTCCCTCATTCATCCTTATCTCCAACAAAACTCATTGTTGAGCAATTAAGAAAGGAAGCCTCTGGAACAAACTGGCCTGGTGGCCGCTGCCGGCTTCGTCAATCCCCATGCCTCCGCTCATTCCGACCACCAATCACCACCACACCCCACTCCTCTTCACCTCATCTCATATTTATCAAGATATCATTAGTTTTTACACATGGGATTACTCCCGCAAGGGTCAATCACAACAAGTGTTTTATAAAAAAATGCATCTTGATGTTCCGTGCAATGCACGGATCTTGCTAGTACTCCTACAGAAGACTAAGGGGTTGTTTGGTTTGTGACTAACTTTGCCAAAGATTGCCACACCTAAGGTTAGGCAAGTTTGACCAACTTAGGCAAGTGTTTGGTTCCAGCCACACTTTGGCAAGCCATACTTGGGTCCCACATGGCATAAACACAAAAAGTGTGGCAAGATTCCTTTAGGCTTGCCAACTTGTGGCTTTCATTTTGATGAACTAACCTTAGGCAAGCTTGGAAAATATGTGTGGCAAAGTGTGGCAACGCTAGGCCTAGAACCAAACAACCCCTAAGTTGGTGATGATGGTGTGTCTACCATCCGTCGTTTCTGACCATTAGATCTACATCTAACAACTGTGAGGTAAGTTGTTGCCTTTTCTCACCAACATCCCACTTGTCTACCAATTTGCAGAAAAACCCATAATTAGTATCTTAAAACCAACCACATCTCTCCCTGACCTCACCAAAACAGCCCAAGGAATGTATTCTAATTGAAACATAATATATCTCTAGTGACATTTGTATATCAAAATTAGAGTGTTTTGTATCAAGTTTGTGAATAAGTATTTTATGATTCGTTGCAACGCACATGAACATTGCTAGTATTTCCAACCATGCATTTTTTTCCTAGTATTCCATTGTTTCGAGTTTTCCATCAAGATATTAGTCACTCATGGTTGATATTTACTTTCAATCATGTACACATATGCACTATGTAACTAGCCTTGACTATTGGCTTCCAAAGCTTAACTTTCACTCCTACTTACAATATGTAGAGTATTTAACAAAAAACTACCACTTTCAACCAGCCCTAGGAAGAATCTATTGTACAAAAAATAGTAAAAACATACCCAAAATTTCTTAATCCACGCCAAAAACTACTACCTAGTACTCCTACCGATTAGGTTCGTTTAAACCCATTTATGACAGGGTTGTCCCACACGTCTGTGCTGACGAGGCAGCTTAAACCAACACATTTTGTTTGACTGTTGACACGAGGGACCCACATCTGACCTTCTATCCTGTTATTCCCCCTCAAATCATTATTTTTCCTGAACATTACTCCAAACAGTACTGATGCATGTTCGTCGGTGGCGCCAGTGATGGGCGAGTTGGCCGCCGCTCCGCCGGACGGGCCGGACACCGCGCTGGCCTCCGCACGGGTTGGCAGGTTGGCCCGAGCATGACTCACGAGCGAGCAAGCCGCCGCACTGGCCATAGCTCAAGCCAGATGGCTGGCCTTAGCGCGACACGCGTGAGCAAGCCGCCGCACTGCCGTGCCAATCTAGCTAGACAAGCAACTAGACGGAGCTATCTTGGCTAGCTAGCGGCCACGAGTGCCAGATGGAGCTGGCATCCGGGCTGCCACAACATGGGCTCCGCACTGCCGGCGGTTTTGACCTCGCCTTCTGCCGGCGGCAGTAGCTGCATCCCATGGCCGAGATGACTAGGTGGACAGGCCGGAGGTAGGAGGTCACTCGGGGATTTTTGTCCAGACTGACATGTAGTTCCCACAAGTCATAACACCCGGTCGAATAGAAGGCGTTGACTTAATGGGCGACATGGGCCCTGTTAGAGGTTAGAGTTAGATTCTAACCCCGAACTAACTCTAACCAAAGTGGTGTTTGGATGGCAGGGTTAGATTGACAACAAATGTATCCAAACAAGGCCATGGGTTGAAACGTGCCTATAACGGCACTTCGTAGAGTAGTCGCTTCTTGGTAGGACTGGTTGGTAAGAGCGTGTACAATAGTTGATAAGGTAGTCTTATCTTAAGTCCGCCACGTATGCAAGTGGTAGTAGTTTCTTGGCATTTTAGTGGTTTCTTGCATTATTAGGGGTTTCTTGTAAGGAACAATGTACGTACTACTAGCGACAAAAGGCGATTCTAGGTTGCGTTGTACTCCAACGAGTACTAATAGTGGTCGCGGGAGTGTATACCTCGTTTTGTGGGTTCGATCCCGGCCGAATGCACGGTGGCCTTTTTTTTAAATAGTAACTTTGCTGCGAGCCAATATTTTACACGGGTAGTTTGAGTTTTGAAGTCAAATGGACGTGGGGCACCACAATCTGGGTGCACTGAATAACCTAGCCACGTGAACGGGTTTTCCTTCCCAGCATCCCGTGGCTCGCGTGCTCTCCCTAGCCGCACCTCGCTTGCAGCTTCCTCATCAGCTAGTAGCATATTTAAACTAGCGCCTCCCAATTAAGCCCGAGGAGCCGAAAAAGCCTGGCAGGCATTGGGAACTGTGCAATATGGATCTGTACGTAAAGTGCTCTACTACTACTTTGTAGCTTGTGGCGTTGCACGCATGGACTTCACTCCATTATCGGCTCTCTATAAAAGAAATTCCTCTTGACGTGTTTTTTTGAAATAGAGGCAAAAGCTTTTCTTCATCTCATTCATAAAGAAGGAACTACTAACAAAGTTTGATGAGATCCATTACACCTCCACAAATGGAAGCGAAAAGCCTAGTCTCGCTGTATCAAATAACTCAAATGTTCTGCCCCCGCAGTAACCATGCTGATAAATAGGCTTCTAGTGTGTGCGTGAGAGAAGCAGCTGAGTAGGCCAGTTACGTGAGAGGAGCGGCTGAATAGAGCACCGAGAGTACCCACTAGGCCACTATGCAGGTGTACTTTCCCTGCATTGATAGTACATCGATGGTTCTAGAGAACAGTAGTACCCTCCACTTCCAACTGTAGCTCCTTGGCCCTGAGATTCAAGAGTTCAAAACTGGTGCACCATTCTAGACTAGACTAGAAGTACAGTACATCGCACTACTAGTTGAGAAAAAGTAGTACTAGTACTGCTATAGGATCTATTATGTATGCCATGCCGTGTACCAGACCTGATGTAAACCTTGCCGTAAGTTTGGTAGGTAGGTACCAAAGTAATCCCGGCAAGGAACACTGGACAACGGTCAAGAATATCCTAAAGTACCTGAAAAGGACGAAGGACATGTTTCTCGTTTATGGAGGTGACGAAGAGCTCGTCGTAAAGGGTTACGTTGATGCTAGCTTCGACACAGATCTGGATGACTCTAAGTCACAAACCGGATACGTGTATATGTTGAATGGTGGAGCAGTAAGCTGGTGCAGCTGCAAGCAGAGCGTCGTGGCGGGATCTACATGTGAAGCGGAGTACATGGCAGCCTCGGAGGCAGCACATCAAGCAATTTGGGTGAAGGAGTTCATCACCGACCTAGGAGTCATACCCAATGCGTCGGGGCCGATCAAACTCTTCTGTGACAACACTGGAGCCATTGCCCTTGCCAAGGAGCCCAGGTTTCACAAGAAGACCAGGCACATCAAGCGTCGTTTCAACTCCATCCGTGAAAATGTTCAATATGGAGACATAGATATTTGCAAAGTACATATGGATCTGAATGTCACAGATCCGTTGACTAAACCTCTCTCGCGAGCAAAACATGATCAACACCAGAACTCTATGGGTGTTCGATTCATCACAATGTAACTAGATTATTGACTCTAGTGCAAGTGGGAGACTGTTGGAAATATGCCCTAGAGGCAATAATAAAAGGGTTATTATTATATTTCCTTGTTCATGATAATTGTCTTTTATTCATGCTATAACTGTATTATCCGGAAATCGTAATACACATGTGAATACATACACCATAACATGTCCCTAGTGAGCCTCTAGTTGACTAGCTCGTTGGTCAACAGATAGTCATGGTTTCCTGACTATGGACATTAGATGTCATTGACAACGGGATCATGTCATTAGGAGAATGACGTGATGGACAAGACCCAATCCTAAGCATAGCACAAGATCGTGTAGTTCGTTTTGCTAGAGCTTTTTCCAATGTCAAGTATCTCTTCCTTCGACCATGAGATCGTGTAACTCCCGGATACCGTAGGAGTGCTTTGGGTGTACCAAACGTCACAACGTAAATGGGTGACTATAAAGGTGCACTACAGGTATCTCCGAAAGTGTTTGTTGGGTTGACACGGATCGAGACTGGGATTTGTCACTCCGTATGACGGAGAGGTATCTCTGGGCCCACTCGGTAATGCATCATCATAATGAGCTCAAGGTGACCAAGTGTTTGGTCACGGGATCATGCATTACGGTACGAGTAAAGTGACTTGCCGATAACAAGACTGAACAAGGTATTGGGATACCGACGATCGAGTCTCGGGCATGTAACGTACCGATTGACAAAGGGAATAGTATACGGGGTTGCTTGAATCCTCGACATCGTGGTTCATCCGATGACATCATCGAGGAGCATGTGGGAGCCAACATGGGTATCCAGATCCTGCTGTTGGTTATTGCCCGAGAGCCGTCTCGGTCATGTCTGCGTGTCTCCCGAACCCGTAGGGTCTACACACTTAAGGTTCGGTGACGGTAGGGTTATTAGGAAGACTTGTATGTGACTACCGAATATTGTTCGGAGTCCCGGATGAGATCCGGACGTCATGAGAAGTTCCGGAAGGGTCCGGAGGTAAAGATTTATATATGGGAAGTTGTCAAACAGACACTGGAAAGTTTCGGGGTCATGCCGGTATTGTACCGGGACCACCGGAGGGGTTCCGGGGGTCCACAGGGAGGGGCCACCCCTCCCGGGGGCCACATGGGCTATGTGGGGATAGCAGCCAGCCCCTGGTGGGCTGGGCGCCCCCCCTTGAGCCCATGCGCCTAGGGCTGGGGGGAAACCCTAAGGGGGGCGCACCCCCCTTGCTTGGGGGGCAAGCCACCCCTCCCTGGCCGCCGCCCCCCCTCTAGATCTCATATAGAGGGGCCGGCCCCCCTTGCCCCTTCCCCTATAAATAGAGGGGTGAAGGGAGGGCAGCCGCACCCAAGCCAAGGCGCAGCCCTCCCCTCCCCAACACCTCTCCTCCTTCGTAGTGTGCTCGGCGAAGCCCTGTCGAAGTACTGCTTCTCCACCATCATCACACCGTCGTGCTGCCGGTGGAGCTGTCTTCCTCAACCTCTCCTTCCTCCTTGATGGATCAAGACGGAGGAGACGTCGCCCGTACCGTACGTGTGTTGAACGCGGAGGTGCTGTCCGTTCAGCACTTGGTCATCGGTGATCTGAATCACGTCGAGTACGACTCCATCATCACCGCTCCCTCGAACGCTTCCGCACGCGATCTACAAGTGGTATGTAGATGCAAACTCACTCCCTTGACTCGTTGCTTAGATGAACTCATAGATGGATCTTGGTGAAACCGTAGGAAAAATGATAATTTTCTGCAACGTTCCCCAACAGTGGCATCATGAGCCAGGTTTATGCGTAGTTCTCTATTGCACGAGTAGAACACAATTTTGTTGTGGGCGTAGATCTTGTCAACTTGCTTGCCTCTACTAGTCTTATCTTGCTTCAGCGGTATTGTGGGATGAAGTGGCCCGGACCAACCTTACACGTACGCTTACGTGAGACCGGTTCCACCGACTAACATCCACTAGTTGCATAAGGTGGCTGGCGGGTGTCTGTCTCTCCCACTTTAGTTGAAGTGGATTCGATGAAAAGGGTCCTTATGAAGGGTAAATAGAAGTTGACAAGATCACGTTGTGGTTATTCGTAGGTAAGAAAACGTTCTTGCTAGAACCCAATTGCAGCCACGTAAAAGATGCAACAACAATTAGAGGACGTCTAACTTGTTTTTGCAGCAATTGTCATGTGATGTGATATGGCCAGAAGTTGTGATGAATGATGAATGATATATTGTGATGTATGAGATCATGTTCTTGTAATAGGAATCACGACTTGCATGTCGATGAGTATGACAACCGGCAGGAGCCATAGGAGTTGTCTTTATTTTTGTATGACCTGCGTGTCATTGAAGAACGCCATGTAAACTACTTTACTTTATTGCTAAACGCGTTAGTCATAGAAGTAGAAGTAGTCGTTGGCGTGACAACTTCATGAAGACACGATGTTGGAGATCATGATGATGGAGATCATGGTGTCATGCCGGTGACAAGATGATCATGGAGCCCCGAAGATGAAGATCAAAGGAGCCATATGATATTGGCCATATCATGTCACTACTTTATATAATTGCATGTGATGTTTATTATGTTTTATGCATCTTGTTTACTTAGAACGACGGTAGTAAATAAGATGATCCCTTACAACAATTTCAAGAAGTTTTCTCCCCTAACTGTGCACCGTTGCTAAAGTTCGTCGTTTCGAAGCACCACGTGATGATCGGGTGTGATAGATCCTTACGTTCACATACAACGGGTGTAAGACAGTTTTACACATGCCAAACACTTATGGTTAACTTGACGAGCCTAGCATGTACAGACATGGCCTCGGAACACGGAGACCGAAAGGTCGAACATGAGTTGTATGGAAGATACGATCAACATGAGAATGTTCACCGACGATGACTAGTCTGTCTCACGTGATGATCGGACACGGCCTAGTCGACTCGGATCATGTAACACTTAGATGACTAGAGGGATGTCTAATCTGAGTGGGAGTTCATTAAAATAATTTGATTAGATGAACTTAATTATCATGAACTTAGTCTAAAACTTTTTGCATAATATGTCTTGTAGATCAAATGGCCAACGCTCATGTCAACATGAACTTCAACGCGTTCCTAGAGAAAACCAAGCTGAAAGATGATGGCAGCAACTATACAGACTGGGTCCGGAACCTGAGGATCATCCTCATAGCTGCCAGGAAACAATATGTCCTTGAAGGACCGCTAGGTGACGCTCCCGTCCCAGAGAACCAAGATATTATGAATGCTTGGCAGTCTCGAGCTGATGATTACTCCCTCGTTCAGTGCGGCATGCTTTACAGCTTAGAACCGGGGCTCCAAAAGCGTTTTGAGCAACACGGAGCATATGAGATGTTCGAGGAGCTGAAACTAGTTTTCCAAGCTCATGCCCGGGTCGAGAGATATGAAGTCTCCGACAAGTTCTATAGTTGTAAGATGGAGGAAAATAGTTCTGTCAGTGAGCACATACTCAAAATGTCTGGGTTGCACAACCGCCTGTCCCAGCTGGACATTAACCTCCCGGATGAGGCGGTCATTGACAGAATCCTTCAGTCGCTCCCACCAAGCTACAAGAGCTTTGTGATGAACTACAATATGCAGGGGATGGTGAAGACCATTCCTGAAGTATTTTCAATGCTGAAGTCAGCAGAGGTTGAAATCAAGAAAGAACATCAAGTGTTGATGGTCAATAAGACCACTAAGTTCAAGAAAGGCAAGGGTAAGAAGAACTTCAAGAAGGACGGCAAAGATGTTGCCGCGCCCGGTAAGCCAGCTGCCGGGAAGAAGTCAAAGAATGGACCCAAGCCTGAGACTGAGTGCTTTTATTGCAAGGGGAAGGGTCACTGGAAGCGGAACTGCCCCAAATACTTAGCGGATAAGAAGGCCGGCAACACCAAAGGTATATTTGATATACATGTAATTGATGTGTACCTTACCAGTACTCGTAGTAACTCCTGGGTATTTGATACCGGTGTCGTTGCTCATATTTGTAACTCACAGCAGGAGCTGCGGAATAAGCGGAGACTGGCGAAGGACGAGGTGACGATGCGCGTCGGGAATGGTTCCAGAGTCGATGTGATCGCCGTCGGCACACTACCTCTACATTTACCTACGGGATTAGTTTTGAACCTTAATAATTGTTATTTGGTGCCAAGTTTGAGCATGAACATTGTATCTGGATCTCGTTTGATACGAGATGGCTACTCATTTAAATCCGAGAATAATGGTTGTTCTATTTATATGAGAGATATGTTTTATGGTCATGCTCCGATGGTCAATGGTTTATTCTTAATGAATCTCGAATGTAATGTTACACATATTCATAGCGTGAATACCAAAAGATGTAAAGTTGATAACGATAGTCCCACATACTTGTGGCATTGCCGCCTTGGTCACATTGGTGTCAAGCGCATGAAAAAGCTCCATGCTGATGGACTTTTAGAGTCTCTCGAATATGAATCATTTGACACATGCGAACCATGCCTCATGGGCAAAAATGACCAAGACTCCGTTCTCCGGAACAATGGAGCGAGCAACCAACTTGTTGGAAATCATACATACCGATGTGTGCGGTCCAATGAGTGTTGAGGCTCGCGGAGGATATCGTTATGTTCTCACTCTCACAGATGACTTGAGTAGATATGGGTATGTCTACTTGATGAAACACAAGTCTGAGACCTTTGAAAAGTTCAAGGAATTTCAGAATGAAGTAGAGAATCAACGTGACCGAAAGATAAAATTCTTACGATCGGATCGTGGAGGAGAATATTTAAGTCACGAATTTGGTACACACTTAAGAAAATGTGGAATCATTTCACAACTCACGCCGCCTGGAACACCTCAGCGTAATGGTGTGTCCGAACATCGTAATCGCACTCTATTGGATATGGTGCGGTCTATGATGTCTCTTACCGATTTACCGCTATCATTTTGGGGATACGCTCTAGAGACAGCTACATTCACTTTAAATAGGGCACCGTCTAAATCCGTTGAGCCGACACCGTATGAATTATGGTTTGGGAAGGAACCTAAGCTGTCGTTTCTAAAAGTTTGGGGATGCGATGCTTATGTCAAGAAACTTCAACCTGAAAAGCTCGAACCCAAGTCGGAAAAATGTGTCTTCATAGGATACCCTAAGGAAACCATTGGGTATACCTTCTACTTAAGATCCGAGGGCAAGACCTTTGTTGCAAAGAACGAATCCTTTCTAGAAAAAGAGTTTCTCTCGAAAGAAGTAAGTGGGAGGAAAGTAGAACTCGATGAAGTACTACCTCTTGAACAGGATAGTAGTGCAGCTCAGGAAAATGTTCCTGTGATGCCTACTCCAATTGGAGAGGAAATTAATGATGATGATCAAGGTACTTCTGATCAAGTTGCTACTGAACTTCGTAGGTCCACAAGGACACGCTCCACACCAGAGTGGTACGGCAACCCTGTCCTGGAAATCATGTTGTTAGACAACGGTGAACCTTCGAACTATGAAGAAGCAATGGCGGGCCCAGATTCCAACAAATGGCTAGAAGCCATGAAATCCGAGATAGAATCCATGTATGAAAACAAAGTATGGACTTTGACTGACTTGCCCGATGATCGGCGAGCGATAGAAAACAAATGGATCTTTAAGAAGAAGACGGACGCGGATGGTAATATCACCATCTATAAAGCTCGACTTGTCGCTAAGGGTTATCGGCAAGTTCAAGGGATTGACTACGATGAGACTTTCTCTCCCGTAGCGAAGCTTAAGTCCGTCCGAATCATGTTAGCAATTGCCGCATACTATGATTATGACATATGGCAGATGGACGTCAAAACGGCATTCCTTAACGGTTATCTTAAGGAAGAACTGTATATGATGCAGCCGGAGGGTTTTGTTGATCCCAAGAATGCTAGCAAAGTATGCAAGCTCCAGCGATCCATTTATGGGCTGGTGCAAGCATCTCAGAGTTGGAACATTCGCTTTGATGAGATGATCAAAGCGTTTGGGTTTATGCAGACTTATGGAGAAGCCTGCGTTTACAAGAAAGTGAGTGGGAGCTCTGTAGCATTTCTCATATTATATGTAGATGACATACTCTTGATGGGAAATGATATAGAATTCTTGGACAACATTAAGGCCTACTTGAATAAGTGTTTTTCAATGAAGGACCTTGGAGAAGCTGCTTATATATTGGGCATCAAGATCTATAGAGATAGATCGGGACGCCTCATAGGTCTTTCACAAAGCACATACCTTGATAAGATTTTGAAGAAGTTCAAAATGGATCAGTCCAAGAAGGGGTTCTTGCCTGTACTGCAAGGTGTGAGATTGAGCTCGGCTCAATGCCCTACCACGGCAAAAGATAAAGAAGAGATGAGCATCATCCCCTATGCCTCAGCCATAGGATCTATTATGTATGCCATGCTGTGTACCAGACCTGATGTAAACCTTGCCGTAAGTTTGGTAGGTAGGTACCAAAGTAATCCCGGCAAGGAACACTGGACATCGGTCAAGAATATCCTAAAGTACCTGAAAAGGACGAAGGACATGTTTCTCGTTTATGGAGGTGACGAAGAGCTCGTCGTAAAGGGTTACGTCGACGCTAGCTTCGACACAGATCTGGATGACTCTAAGTCACAAACCGCATACGTGTATATGTTGAATGGTGGAGCAGTAAGCTGGTGCAGCTGCAAGCAGAGCGTCGTGGCGGGATCTACATGTGAAGCGGAGTACATGGCAGCCTCGGAGGCAGCGCATGAAGCAATTTGGGTGAAGGAGTTCATCACCGACCTAGGAGTCATACCCAATGCGTCGGGGCCGATCAAACTCTTCTGTGACAACACTGGAGCCATTGCCCTTGCCAAGGAGCCCAGGTTTCACAAGAAGACCAGGCACATCAAGCATCGTTTCAACTCCATCCGTGAAAATGTTCAAGATGGAGACATAGATATTTGCAAAGTACATACGGATCTGAATGTCGCAGATCCGTTGACTAAACCTCTCTCACGAGCAAAACATGATCAACACTAGAACTCTATGGGTGTTCGATTCATCACAATGTAACTAGATTATTGACTCTAGTGCAAGTGGGAGACTGTTGAAAATATGCCCTAGAGGCAATAATAAAAGGGTTATTATTATATTTCCTTGTTCATGATAATTGTCTTTTATTCATGCTATAACTGTATTATCCGGAAATCGTAATACACGTGTGAATACATAGACCATAACATGTCCCTAGTGAGCCTCTAGTTGACTAGCTCGTTGGTCAACAGATAGTCATGGTTTCCTGACTATGGACATTAGATGTCATTGACAACGGGATCACGTCATTAGGAGAATGACGTGATGGACAAGACCCAATCCTAAGCATAGCACAAGATCGTGTAGTTCGTTTTGCTAGAGCTTTTTCCAATGTCAAGTATCTCTTCCTTAGACCATGAGATCGTGTAACTCCCGGATACCGTAGGAGTGCTTTGGGTGTACCAAACGTCACAACGTAAATGGGTGACTATAAAGGTGCACTATAGGTATCTCCGAAAGTGTCTGTTGGGTTGACACGGATCGAGACTGGGATTTGTCACTCCGTATGACGGAGAGGTATCTCTGGGCCCACTCAGTAATGCATCATCATAATGAGCTCAAGGTGACCAAGTGTTTGGTCACGGGATCATGCATTACGGTACGAGTAAAGTGACTTGCCGATAACGAGACTGAACGAGGTATTGGGATACTGACGATCGAGTCTCGGGCATGTAACGTACCGATTAACAAAGGGAATAGTATACGGGGTTGCTTGAATCCTCGACATCGTGGTTCATCCGATGACATCATCGAGGAGCATGTGGGAGCCAACATCGGTATCCAGATCCCGCTGTTGGTTATTGCCCGAGAGCCGTGTCGGTCATGTCTGCGTGTCTCCCGAACCCGTAGGGTCTACACACTTAAGGTTCGGTGACGCTAGGGTTATTAGGAAGACTTGTATGTGACTAACGAATGTTGTTTGGAGTCCCGAATGAGATCCTGGACGTCACGAGGAGTTCCGGAAGGGTCCGGAGGTAAAGATTTATATATGGGAAGTTGTCAAACTGACACCGGAAAGTTTCGGGGTCATGCCGGTATTGTACCGGGACCACCGGAGGGGTTCCGGGGGTCCACCGGGAGGGGCCACTCCTCCCGGGGGGCCACATGGGCTGCGTGGGGATAGCAGCCAGCCCCTAGTGGGCTGGGCGTGCCCCCCCTTGGGCCCATGCGCCTAGGGCTGGGGGGAAACCCTTAGGGGGGCGCACCCCCCTTGCTTGGGGGGCAAGCCACCCCTCCCTGGCCGTCGCCCCCCCCTCTAGATCTCATCTAGAGGGGCCGGCCCCCCTTGCCCCTTCCCCTATAAATAGAGGGGTGAAGGGAGGGCAGCCGCACCCAAGCCAAGGCACAGCCCTCCCCTCCCCAACACCTCTCCTCCTCCGTAGTGTGCTCGGCGAAGCCCTGTCGGAGTACTGCTTCTCCACCATCATCACGCCGTCGTGCTGCCGGTGGAGCTGTCTTCCTCAACCTCTCCTTCCTCCTTGCTGGATCAAGACGAAGGAGACGTCGCTCCTACCGTATGTGTGTTGAACGCGGAGGTGCTGTCCGTTTAGCACTTGGTCATCGGTGATCTGAATCACGTCGAGTACGACTCCATCATCACCGCTCCCTCGAACACTTCCGCACGCGATCTACAAGTGGTATGTAGATGCAAACTCACTCCCTTGACTCGTTGCTTAGATGAACTCATAGATGGATCTTGGTGAAACCATAGGAAAAATGATAATTTTCTGCAACGTTCCCCAACAATTTGAGCACAACATTATTATGCATGGACCTTGACTATGTACGTCACCATGTGTCCAGATCTGAGATGCCACGTGTACCAGATGAATGGCGCCGATTTCGACCCCCGTGATGCTACGTGGGTGCCGAGGAACACTCTTGGAGAGTACTGGCTTTTCATCGGGGACAGCTACCCCATTGTGAAGCAGATGCCACCTTCCGTGCACGACACGGAAGGCCTACCGTTCATGAAGCATGGTTGCGTCTTCAGTGCGCACCACCGGATGAACGACATGCTGGGACACGCTATCCCTGATTTATGCCGCTTCAGCTTGGACGAGTCTCCATCGTGTGGAATCGGACTAGAAAGCTGCGACAATGATTCTTGTTGCCCACCGCTATGGATTATGCCATCCATGAAGAACACATGGGACTGGAACCTGGAGGAGGACATGTAGCCCATCTATAACGTGTAAGTGGAGTACGGTAATTGTGAACGGTAGCGCTGTGAATATATGTAGACTAGTCGTGCACAAATTTATCACGTGAATTGGAGATGAACTTGTGTGGCATACTGGCATTTGTCCTTTAGAATTTATTACTAGTAAATGTGTTATGTGTACGTGCAACTTGTGTGGTTGTTGCACGGGCTCCAACATGCTCTTTGAGAAAAAAAGGTGGCACAACTTTGTATATACGTGATGTGGCGGCATCATACAGTAGCATCGTTCTCTATAGCTGTAGTACACTCCTACTAGGACGACAACTCCTATAAAACCTTGCATTTGGCTCTTTGCCTCTTCAGGAGGTTCAACAGTTCGTACTTGTGTGAACCTTGCACTTGGCTCTTCGCCTCTTCGGAAGGTCCAACAATGATGATACTACAATTCAATATGCTTCTGGCAATCTGACACCGATTGAACTGCTACATGTCCACCGCGAGGGCGAGGGTGAGGGAGAGGGAGAGAGCGCTATAGTCAAAAGACTCAAAACCCTCTCCTCGTCCTGCGAACCACCGCGCACGTGGGCGAGGGAGAGGCGTAGTAAGCAAGCTTCTCCTCGTTCGGCGAGTTGACGGGACACATCAAAGCAGTACTAGTATTGGTAGTCCATACTGCATCCTTTCCGATTAATATGGCTTAATTTGAAACGAGAAAAATATACTGGCGGTCAACGTATGTAACAATACGCTCTTTACGGTCACTATATATAGTTTTGCGGTGATTATACGATCACTAGCTCATCGTAGAGCACCGTATTGCACCCTACTGACAGGCCACATAGTCGATGTGGCACTTTGTTGATTGGTTAAATTTTCACCTGGTTTCTGGGTCCCACCTGTTAGTTGGCAGAGCAAAGAAATCAGTTAAACAAAACTTTACACAGGCGCGACAGGTGTCCAACCCTTGCGCGCGAACCACCCTGGCTGTGTATGTGAGTGCATGCACGTGTACTCCCTCGGTCTTCCAACAAAGAGTGTACATCGGCTAAAAAACAAAGAGTGTAGTACATGATGTACATCTACACTTCCAGTGCATTTAGCCTTTAATCTAAATCAATATTGATTGACTAATGCACCAACTTGTGCTCTAGGTATAGGCTACATGTCTATCCTTAATTAGAGCATGCAACGACCTTCGGTTAATCTTCTTCTCTCAATGGTCGCATGCACACACAAGTATGCTACTTTTGGGCGTTAATTATGCCCTGGTCAATGTGTAAATCTCTAAATGTACAGTCTTTCACGGACGTAGGGAGTAGGTTGAGCACTTGAGCATGAGCGTATGTGTTGCGTCGTGTGCTGTGTGCCGCATGGGTGCGTGAGTGTTGCGTGCATCCATGTGTACGTGTGAGTGTTGCATGTTGCATGCATGCATGCATGCATGGGGCTTACTCCCTCCCATTGACATGTTCATATTTCAAGATTCCTCTGTTCCCTCCATATGGTGATATTCCCTCTGTTCCCAAATACGGAGTAAAAGCCTCCCTCTGTTCACAAATATGGAGTAAAATGAGTGAAGTGAGCGTAGAGGCATAGGGATACTGTAGAAAGGAAGTCTTCGCACCATTATTCCCCATCTCGGTCAGAGAGAACTATATTCAACTACTCTTCACAGTGAAGTGACAATACACGCTGCAGCAGATGGGACATGTAATTAATAAGCTAAACTAGCGCGTTAGTGTTACTAAATCAGCCTTACCCAGTACTGCCATCATGTTTGCCAGTAGAGCATGCTTTCGCAAATACGCCTACGCACCTCTGTCCTCCATTAACTGACATATGGGATCTCTTGTGGTAGACCCACATGTCATCGGTGTAACTATTTACACTCTGAAGGACGGTATATCCTCGTAGTGGTACTAGTAGAATTGAGATTTAATGCACTTTCTTCCCTGTCTTCCTCTTTTCTTCTTCCTCCTCTCTTCCCCATCGTCGGCCGCACACCATTTACCCCCGCTCACTGCTCGCTCATCCACGCCATCTTCCTTGGTAGCTCGCGCGTATCATATCCCCCCGCTCACTGCTCGGCCATACGAGGAGAAGCTTCTTCGCTCGCCCGCCCGAACCCACTTCCCCGCTGGCTTGCAGGCACCGAAAACCCCAATGGCAGAACCAACTGACACGCAGAGCCGCGATTGGAATTCCCTCCCCGATGTTCTCTTGGAGCAGATCTGTAATCGTATGGACCTACTCAGCACTGTCCATCTAGCCACATGCTCGGTGTCTTTGTACCGTCTACTCATCTGCAACCGGCCGGCTCTTTTCAAGACACCCTGCTTGCTGATGCCCGATCCTCACAGGTGGCCCAGACACCGACTTGACGATCCTACGGAGGTTGCCTTGGTGCCCCTCGACATGCTACCACTACCCGTCCACCTGTCCTTCATGCGCGGCCACTACTGGGCGGGCATGAAGGCCAACTGGATCGTTCTCATCCACCAATCCGGTAGTCCGTGGCGTCTTGTGGATATCTACATCCAGCGAGAGATCACCCTTCCATTGTTGGATACCGCCACCATCGAGCCTCGCGGCCTGCCGGACACTCCTGCCTTCTATGCACAAGATGCGTCAAGCTTTTGGCTCGACCTCTGTTTGCTGAAAGTTGTAATCTGCAAAGTGCCCACACCATCAGAAGACTACATGGATTACAAGCTCATTGCCTTGTTCAACATGGGATTAGTCTATCTGGAATCTGGTCGCCATACATGGTTATGGCTCATCATCAATCCTGTTGAGGCAACATTTCTGTCTGATGTTATAGTGCATGATGGCATCGTTTACACGGTCGACACACAGATTGGCTGCCTATACTGGTGGAATCTATCATCCTGTAATTGTTCTATCTCATCTCATCTTTACCTTATGAATACGACTGTCTGTTCATTGTTACAAATTTAGAATAGATAGTATGTCTATAACCACATCATTGCTACTCCCTCCGTCCCAAAATAAGTGTCTCAAATTTGTACTAGCTCTAGTACAAAGTTGTACTAAGCTTAAGACAGTTATTTTGGGATGGAGGGAGTATATGTTCCTCTCATTTCCTAGATTTTTATGACCACACATGTTATTGTTAGAGTTGATATGAGAACAATTGGCATCTAATGATTGTTAGAATACATATTATGAGCATAACATCATGATTGCTATATGTTACTCTCGTTTCCAAGATTTTTATAACAACACATGTTATTGCTTAGAGTTGATATGAGAATAGTAGTAGTAAGTGCTATGTTAGAATATGAGTAGGCTCTGTCATAGCTGTTCTCCTCTCATTGTTACATGATGTTTGAACCATGACATATTTCTAGAATATGAAAGCCATTGGCTTATTTTTTAACTTGGGGTATGATTATGACCACGGCATTGCAATTCTTTGTCTATGATATGTGTCACTGTTATAATAATCTTAACTCCACACATACTCTGAACATGATTGTTTATTTTTGTCCTTTTGGTCTCCAATTTGAATTGTTGCAGCAGATGCAAATGCGCTGGCCTTCATGATTCCAGGACCTGGAATCATACCAGCCGATGGGTGGTGGTTTATCGCTCGTTCAGCTGACGGCGGCCATTTGATGCTCATTCGCATATACCAAATTTACCAAACCATTACATCAAACCACATGCAGTACAATGCATGGGGCGTTCGTGACATTGATGGCTATGGCTGCTTCGTGTTCGAGAAAGATCCCAACTACATTGGGCCAGGCGTATTCAACTGGAGGCGGGTTTACAGCCTCGGCAACCACTCCTTGTTCCTCGGGCTCAATTATCCGATCATCCAACCAATCATCGATCATATCACCGGCGATGATTACCGTGCTATGCAACTTCCATTCGCTAGGGGGGACTGTGTTTACACATCATACCATGGGTTTCATGAATCACCATATCTAGAGATTCGTCGACACAACTTGTTAATAGATAACCTTCAGTGTGTGAAAGGCATCAAGCTTCCATGCGATGGATGGATTTTGCAAACCCGACATGTGGCGATGTGGTTCATGCCAACAGCAAATATGCACAACTTGATTCGTGCTGATATCTAGACTGAGCCATGTATTCTGCTGCTGTAGCACGACCCTCTTTTGTTGGATATTATGTATTGTTGTTAGTTTGAAGGATAGATACCTTCCTGGGATCAAGTGCATCCTAACTCACCTGCGTAGGATGTACTGATAATAGGGGTGGACTAACGAGCAGCTCAGCTCGTTAAGCTCATACTCGTTAAGCTCGTGCTTGTTAAGCTCGGCTCGTTAAGCTCGTTAAGATTAACGAGCAGAGAAGCCTGCTCGGCTCGGCTCGTTTGAAGCTTGATAAGCTCGTGAGCGCTCACGAGCGCTCGTTAACAGATTATAATGTGTTTCGATATACAGGATGAATGTGTACGTGTGATTTTCAAGATGAAATATGGTGACTACAAATAGAAATGCACTAGTTTGTTGCCTCATATGTCGATTAGATTGAATTGATGGGCTGAGTTTCTACAAAAAGTTTGTCACGTAAGATGAAAATATGTGTTATGTTGTTACTAACGAGCTTAACGAGCTACTCGTGAAACTCGTTAGCTCGTTTGTTAAGCTCGTTAAGCTTAACGAGCTGAAATCTATGGTTGGCTCTGTTCATTAAGAAGCGAGCTCCGAGCTTAACGAGCCGAACTATAGAGCGCTCATTAAGCTCGCGAGCTACGAGCTTTTGGTCCAGCCCTAACTGATAATGATGATGGAGATGCTGTGCAGAAGCCATATATATATATATATATATATATATATATCAATTAGGCTTCAAGTGCGTACTTGTTAGT
The DNA here is from genome assembly GCF_018294505.1 of Triticum aestivum. NCBI lineage: Eukaryota > Viridiplantae > Streptophyta > Magnoliopsida > Poales > Poaceae > Triticum > Triticum aestivum. The sequence continues at coordinate 420,982,245 of NC_057795.1, read as the reverse complement.
TAAACCTATGTATAAATTGTGACACTAAATACGAATAGTAAGTAGTACAGTAGCAGTACTAGTATACGTCGGTCAAATTATTCATCATGTCCAGTTTCAAAAAAATATATTCATCATGTCCACACATTGAATTAACGTGACAACACGCTGCGCGTGAGGTGACACAAGAATCTCGGCGGCGTGTTTGGGTATTTTGGACTTCAGATTTGGAGTACCACTTATCTGTCGAAATCTTTCATCATTCACTTAAAACAGTCGATTGATCATACATTGAGTACCATATAACTGGAATTACTGATGCAAGTCGAAGAAGGATTGGTCGGTGCTGCCGGCTAGCGTCAAGTTCGATCCCACGGATCAGGAGCTGATCGAGCACCTCGAGGCCAAAGTGAGTGCTGACAGCGTGAGATCTCACCCTCTCATCGATTTGTTCATACCAACCATCGACAGCGAGCACGGCATATGCTACACCCAACCTGAGAAACTTCCAGGTAAGACAGCGATCGACCGTCTACTTGCACAAACATATTCCTTTGTTTATAGCTCTATTTTTCTTTTTAGACGCAGACCTGGTGAAGCAATTACAATTTGACAGTTAATAAAAAGTGAAACAAGTGACTGCAACATGCCAAAGATGTTATGGAAATGTCAACTACGTACACTAAAACATGTATTCGACAATACTGTAGGTATCACACAGAGTGGCCTAAGGAAGCATATCTTCCAGCGCAATTCCAGGGCATTCAAAAGGGGCACGTGGACGCATCACAAGATACAATCGGAGTGCGGCATGCATGCGATGTGGCACAAGACCGGCAATACCTTGCTGGTGATGGTCAACGGCCGGCAGACGGGCAACACAAAGGTTCTGGTGCTGCACACCAACAAGAACTTCGACCAGCAGAGGACCAACTAGGTGATGCACCAGTACCACCTCGGGGACCTAGAGCAAGAGAAGGAGCGGGAGCTGATCCTCTGCAAGATTTTGTACCAGACGAACACTAGGGCCAGGAGTAAAAGGATTATAAGTTACTTTGGTATTGGTAGTTGTACTACTTTGTCGTCCGCAAGTTGGTATTGTTGTTAACGATCTTTTGGTATGAACTTGCATTTGCTTCCAACCATCATGCTGAGGGTCGACGTGGATATAAAGCTGAATCATTTGTTTTGAAACGAATTTTCAGGCACCTAATTTTTATTTGATGGGTAGCATAAGCACCTGCCGTTCAAATTCCCAGTTCTCCAATTATTTTGAAACAAGTGCATGCACTTATTATCACGATGAAAAAACAATATCCCTGCTGCATCCCAGTTATCAGTCTGTACTTGTAGAATTCTCTCGTTTATTGAGGATGTATATTGTTTTTTTCATTTTTTTCAGACATTATATTGTTTCTTCTTGTCGAGCAAGTTTCAACTGGGCTGTAGACTGCCCACGCTTGGTTTTGTTTTTAACACGCCCAGCCCATGACGACAACGGGTCACAAAGATCCAACAGGTATCTACTGGCCTCTGGCCCGCCAGCGTTAGTTATATTTTGTCTTACAACATCCGCAGGCAGTTTTTTTACTGAATCAAACACACAGCCCAGTTTTATTTTCCTCTTGAAACGCATGTCCTACATACGTTTTCTAATATCTACCTATAGTTTTACTAGTTCATATACATGTATCATTATATTGAAAACACATAAAATTCCCTTTTCATATTTACATCCTTATTTTTGTTGTTTTTCCCACCCAGCGCTGATTTTTGCCACTGGTTTTCCCTTAAACCAACTCAATTGTCCCACATCTTATTTGCTTACAAAAACAAAATGATTTTTTGGCAAATCAATAAGTTCTTAAAAAAATGTTCATCATTTCGGGATTACAACAGTTCAGACTCCACCGAAATATGCAAAATAAGGTTAAACTTTTTGACTGTGGTCCTGGGCAGAAAATGGGCTGTAATAAACTACTTAAGAATTAGCCAATGGGCTACAAATTAAAAAAAATAGCAAATGGGCTTTATGTTGTCTGCCACAGATTTGGAGGCTGACTTGTGGGCCTACTAAGTTCATGCGTACACAAGGTTTCTCAAAAAAGAAACTTAGTCAACAATCTACTCTACCAGCGTCAGACCGTTAGATGCCAATCTAACGACAATCTTGCTTCTTCAATCTCTGATCTTCCTGCCTCAGCCGCCCAAACCAGCGCCGTCGGAACCGCCTGCTCCCGCCTCCCGTGGCTGGCTGTGCTGCCGGGCAGGCCTCACGACCCCATCATACTCGCATCCTTGGCCTGTTTATCCCTCTACTCACCCACACCTCCTGTTATTTTCCGGCGACGGTAGCCGAACCAGTCAACCCTCGTACTCTCCACCGCATGGGCAGCCACTGCCGTGTCTTCCCCGGCTCCGTGTCGTTCCCTCCGTAGGCCTCGCCGTCGTCCACCGCCCTGGTGCTCTCGACGTGGCATGGTCAACTTGGTCAACGGACGACATCCATCAGAAGTGGACTGTACGTGGAGAGGCTGACAGCTGGGTCCATGGCCGCACACAAGGAAATGCCTCCTTATTACGCGCAAAATAATGATTCCTCCATCTGACATTTGGGACCCGCCGGAACGGCCTCTGTATTTCGCGAAAAAAATTTCCCTCCGCTGATAGGTCGGACCCACCAACTATATCTTCGCACGCAAGGAAGTGCCTTCTTATTGCGCACAAAAAAATGAATACCCCCTGCCAGCTGGGACCCACCATAGTGCGAGGTTGACTTGTGGGCCTACTAAGTTGACGGGGATGGAGGGCTTTGTCAACTTAGTCAATATATGAACGATTCTAGCTCTAGTGACCGTACAATGTCCATCCAATGGTCGTAGTGCTTCTTCAACCTATGGTCTTCTTGCTCCAGCCGCCCAAAGCAGCGCCGGTCATGCCGCATGCTCCTGCCTCCCGTGGCCAGCTATGCTGCCGCGGAGGCCTCACCACCCCCATACTACTCCCACCGCTGGCCAGGCCATCCCTCCACTCACCCACTCCCCCTGTTATTTTGCGGCGACGGCAGCCTCACACCACAGCCGAACTAGTGAACTCTCATACTCCTCTACGCGTGGGCATCCACTGCCGCGTCTTCCCCTGCTCCGCGTCTGTCACATCCCTAGCTTCTGGCATTGCACTAGGCTAACTTCTTGTGTGCATCATGTTTAAACTTTGAAAGAAACTTGAAATGGGGAAGTCCAAACCCTAGTACCAAATGGAATTCAAATAGGTTCAACCTAAAAATATTTTCAGTTAATCCAAATGGCTTTCAAAAATGTTCATCATTTCTGGAAAATGCTAGAACCATAACCAGAGGTGTTGCACATTTTTCCATGACATATTTGGTCACTGAATTAAATCATATGTACTTTGCATTTGGGCATTTAAATACTAGTAAATATTTTAAATGCTCAAATAATTCTGTAAATAAGTGTGGGCTGTTGGAATTAATCTAAACAGAGCCTATGATTATTTTCAGGATTTTTAAGGTGTCTAGCTATTTTTAATATAGCCCAACACTTACAGAACAATAGAAAAGCAAACAGAAATAAAAAAAAGAGAGAGGGACTTACCTGTGTAGCCCACCAGAGCCGGCCCAGCTCTTGTGCTGGTCCAGCACTATGTGGCCCAGCCCACTGTAGCCGCCACCGTCTTCAACCTCCTGCCAGTAGGCAGGAGGGCGTGTGCCCGACGTGCGCGCACGCGCCCCGCCACCTCCTGCTTCTGCCGACGCCCTGGACCGGCTAAAGCCGCCACGCACCCCCTGGCCCTCTCGTTCTCTCTCCCGTGGCGATTTCCCTCTCTGCATCTCTCCCCCCTCCTCTGTTCTCTCCACCGAGAGCCACCATCGCCGCCGCTCACCATTGCCGCGCCCAGAGCCACCCCCTCGCCCCTCTGATGTGCCTAGGAGCTCCGCCTTGGATCCGAGAAGCTCTACCACGACGCATGCGACGCCGGGTGTGCTGCATCATCGCCATCGTGTCATCTTCATCCTCGGGTCCGACGACCGCTGCTGTGGCTCCAACGCCGTCCAAGCCTTCCCCGAGCTCGCCGACCCCTCTGTTCGATCCACTGTGAGCCCCACCGCCTTTTCCCCTCCTCCTCGAGCTTGTTCCCGCCCTCTAGCCGCCTCTTCCGCCGGAGCCGAGAGCTCCCGCCTGCCGGCCATGTCGCCTCGTGGCTACAGACATCGTAGTTTGTGCCTGGGCGCGTCATCGTGCTCGGGTTGCTCCTAGGAGACGACCCCGACCACCAGCTGGTCCTGCCGTGCACCGGAACGCCGAACCCGCGCGTGTCCGAACTCCGGCCGCCGTGGATGACCTCGCCGCGGTCGTCTCCAGCTACCCCAGCTCCCGTCGTCTGCTCCATCAGCTGTGCGCGAGCAGCAGCTCTTCGTAGAGCCTCTCCATGCCCAAAACCATCGCCTGTGGGCGATTTCCGAAGCCCTCTGCCGTCTCTGTCGTTGCCGGCGACGAGCCGTGGACCAGGTCCGGCGGGTTTGACCCCGCTGACCAGGGTTTGACCTCCACCCCCCATGTGTCACTGACGCGTGGGCCACCCCCCTGACACTTTTCATTAGTATTAATTTAACACTAATTAACCTAGGTTAGTTAGCTAATTAGTCATTGACTAGTGGGCTCCGGCCCCACAAACAGTTTAGTCAGAATTAACTTAAGGCTAATTAACTTGGTTAATTAGTTGTGCCACTGATCAGTAGGACCCACTGGTCAGGTTTGACCTGGACGACCCCGCTGACCTGCTGACGTCACCGTGACATCATGCTGACGTAGTAAATCATTTTCTGGATTTATTCTTTTACAGGAAATTCCAGAAAATAGCCAAAACTTCTAAAAATCATAGAAATTCAACCGTAACTCCAAATGAAATAAATTATATATGAAAAATGATCAGAAAAATCCAATCTATCCATTTGTACCATTTTCATGCATGTTGGAACAACTTAAAGTTGCTGTTTAGGACAATTCAATTAGTTGGCATTTAAGAAAGCACATATGGAGTTTGAATTTGAACCTAGTGTTCAAACCCACTCCATTTAACTTGTTGCTAGTTGCATTAGGCCAATCAACAGCATATTGCCATGTCATGATCATGCATCATATTGTGCCTTGCATTGATTGTGTTTCCTTCTGTGTTGCCGGTATTTGTCCCCTTTCGATAGATGTGATACCGATGATGAGATCGATGACACCGATGAAGAGCTATACTATCTTCAGAAGTGCCAGGCAAGCAAAACCCCCTTGTTCATTCCGATACAATCCTACTCTCTCACTCTTGCTCTCTTTTACTGCATTAGGACAACAACGATTCATCTGTTACTTGCTGCGGTAGCTGAACCCCTTTATCCTCTGCATGACCTGTCATTGCCACAGTAAATAGATGAAACACACTAGCATGAGTAGGAGTTGTTTGAGACCTGTTGTGCCTACTCATTCATGCTTGTTTGTCATGCTTGCTACTGCTTAGAGCTGAGTCAGGTCTGATTCATCGGGGATGAATTGGAACAGTGATGAACATGTCCTACGGTGTGTGAGCTAAGTGTGTGAACACGATTTGTTAAAGGTATCCGTGAGAGGCCATGTAGGAGTACATGGTGGGTTGTCTCATTGAAGCCATCCTTAGGAACTGAGTTCTGTGTTTGTGATCCATGAAACAACTACTACCATGCATTGGGCCCTGAAATATGACCCCACTCGACTTCTTAATCACCCTTGTCCTCTGTCCAGGAGTTGCAAGTAGTTTCTGGTGTTTCTAGTATGCTGGAGGCCGTGGGCAGCGCTGACCGGAGGGGTGGGCTGTGATGCGGTAGGCACGTGGCACGGTGTACCGGGCGCCCGTTTGGTGTCTCGGGAACCCTGCACACATCGTTTGGGGCCGTATGTGGAAACTTCGGCCGGACTCCCTGCGGATGGAACCTGAATAGGCGATAAACCTGGACTAGAGACTTGAGTGTTTAGGTAGGTCGTGGTCTACACCCACGTCGGCTTTCGCTTGAAGTCTGCCGAGCACATGTCGTGTGCAGACGCTAAGTGGTGGAAACATGTATGAAGAAGTACACCCCTGCAGGGTTATAAATAATCTATTTGAATAGTCGTGTCCGCGGTAAAGGACTTCTGGGTTGCCTATAACAGTTCATAGACAAGTGAAAGTGGATACTTTAAAATGCGCAAGATAAGCGTGAGTGCTATGGATGGCGTTCTCGTAGGGAGACGGTAGCGGATCCATAGTGGTGTATTGGTTGGTGAATATGTGGACTCGTGTGCGCCACCTCAAAAGAGTTACTTGCGATCGTAGATCAGGATAGCCACCGAGTCAAAGCTGGCTTGCTGCAGTTAAACCCCACCATCCCCTTTGTTGATAATGATGCATATGTAGTTAGTGCTGATGTAAGTCTTGCTGGGTACATTTGTACTCACGTTTGCCTATTTTATGTTTTTGCAGAGAGACTTCAGTCTCGCTAGTAGTACCGCGTGGACTTCGACGTTTAGCTTGTTACCTCAGCTACGATCTTGTGCCCTCGGCAGGATCTAGTAGATAGTCAGGCTTATCAGCCTTTTTCATTTGTAGATGTCTGTACTCAGACATGTTAAGCTTCCGCTTGTGCTTTGACTTGTATGCTCTGAATGTTGGGTCATGAGACCCATGTTTGTAATATCTCGCTCCTCGGAGCCTATTGAATAAAATACTTGAGTTGTAGAGTCATGTTGTGATGCCATGTTGTATTTGCACATATCGAGCATATTGTGTGTATGTTATTGAAATGCTTGGTATGTGTGGGATCTGACTATCTAGTTGTTTATCCTTAGTAGCCTCTCTTACCAGGAAATGTCTCCTAGTGCTTCCACTGAGCCTTGGTAGCTTGCTACTGCTCCGGAACACTTAGGCTGACCGGCATGTGTCCTTCTTCGTTCCTGTGTCCGTCCCTTCGGGGAAATGTCACGCGGTGTCTACCGGAGTCCTGTTAGCCTGCTACAGCCCGGTTTACCAGAGTCCTGCTAGCCCAGTTGCTACAGCCCGGATTCACTCGCTGATGACCGACACATTCGTTGTTGGGTCATGTATGCCTGTCCCTGTAAGTTAGTGCCACTTTGGGTTCACATCTAGCCATGTCAGCCCGGGTTCTTTGTCATATGGATGCTAGCGGCACTATCATATACGTGAGCCAAAAGGCGCAAATGGTCTCGGGCCAGGTAAGGTGGCACCCGTGGAATACCGTGCGTGAGGCCGCAAAGTGATATGAAGTGTTACATGCTAGATCGGTGTGACTTAGGATCGGGGTCCTGACAGTTTTGGTATTAGAGCTTGACTGCCTGTAGGATTACCAAGCCAAACTGGTCGAAGTTGAGTCTAGAAATTCTTTAGTTATATGTAAGGGAATTGATTGTGGGATGGAACGTAAGGCTCTTTTTACTCCTTATACCTCATGCCCTCTGATCTGAGTCATCTTATCTTTCCTACGGGGTTAAGGAACTAGGTTTTCTCTTCTTCTATCAGGATCACGTGTTACTAATCCGTAGACTTATAGAATTGTTGGATTTAAGCCTCGGTTCAGTTCCTACTACTTCCGTATGATAACTGTTGATCTTGAGACCTTGATATTGTGCTTCTGAGTGGCTATGCCACCATTTTTGTAGCATGTCCCAAATTCTTTTGAGCATTTATAGCCGTTATGCTGTCCGAGTCATCCCAGGTTTCTAAACAATCTGATGCACTTGCAAATCATTTCCCTCTGGTTTTGATGTTCCTTTGGGCCAGGTTAATCACACTAATTGCTAAATTGAGGTATTCTATCACCTCGACATATATGTTGGAGTTATTATTATGACCCTAGGTGTCTTAGGGGATCATCTAGTAATCTAGCCATGATTTGTGTCCTAGTGTGATGATTCTGGCCTTTATTCTCGAAAGCATCCCGTGATGCCATTTAGTTAGTAGGTATTCTACTTCTGGGTTTTGAACTCGAGATTCACCCCACTTACCTCACGTTGATAGTGTTTGCTAGTTACTTTAGGAAATTAGTAACCTTTGCATTAGTCCTCGAGGTCCGTGGTATTTCCTTCTTCCAAATACTATGAACCACTTACGGCAGATGTTTGTTGGATCAAAAGATCACAACATGAGTTCTCTCGATGAGTTCTCCATTCTATATCGTGACTCTGCCAGTTCAACCTTTCTGCATGGGTTATTCGGAAGAAATATGTTGAACTCGTTCGACATTCTAATCCATGCATCCACAACTCAGAAAAACATATGTTCCTTTGGGTTGCCCTCTTTAGTTGTCTTCTGACCTTCGTCTATCGATTGATAGTCAAGAGTATGCGTGCATTCGTTTATCGATGCCTATTACTCTTGTGGTCCGTCAAGCCATTCTATTCTGGAATGACTAGGAGAAACAAACTCCAGAACCTCATCCATTTCCAGGATTGGGTCAAAGTAGTTGTGCTCCACAGATCAAATTGCTAATCCAGCTTTTGTTCTGCTCTACTTTGCAGTATTACCATCTTTATATTAAGATTATCATGGGAATTGCACACCATTCTATGAACTCTTGATACAGTGACACTTCTCGCCATCATTATTCATTTCTCGGTTCCCGTGTTGTTGCAACCGGAATGTCAACAAGTGAATCGTGATGTGTGAAATCAATACTCCTAGCAACCTTGTTGCTTGGTAGTTAAAGGACAATAATTTCATTCTTAGTGTGTTGGTTCTTGAATCATCATTCTAGCCCAGTTTCTATAGCCCAGATTCACTCGCTGATGACCGACACGTTCGTTGTTGGGTCATGTATGCCTGTCCCTGGAAGTTAGTGCAACTTTGGGTTCACATCTAGCCATGTCAGCCCGGGTTCTTTGTCATATGGATGCTAGCGGCACTATCATATACGTGAGCCAAAAGGTGCAAACGGTCCCAGGCCAGGTAAGGTGGCACCCGTGGAATACCGTGCGTGAGGCCGCAAAGTGATATGAAGTGTTACATGCTAGATTGGTGTGACTTAGGATCGGGGTCCTGACAGCATCGTCCCCTTCCTAGGCCTCACCGTCGTCCACCGCCGTGGTGCTCTCGGCGCGGCGTGGTCAATGTGGTCAACGACCGACTTCCATCAGAAAAGTACTGTACGTGGAGAGGCTGATAGCTGGGTCCACGGCCGCAGCTGGGTCCACGGCCACAACCCAGTTTTTTTGTGATTTGCCAAGTAAGTCGCTTTGTCAGGCCTGTTGGGCTGCAAATCTTTCAAGACGAGGAGAGCTTCATTCGGCTGGCCGAGAAAATGGCCTATCAGTAATGAGAAATGGGCTGTACATTTTTAAAACACATCAAACCGGCAATTAGTTTCAAATTTCTTTTTTTCATTTCGAGATTTTAAATTGCATTGATTTTTATGCGTGGACAATTTGTTGGATTTTATATTGATATACATTTATTTTTAAAATCAGTTTGAATGTGACTCGAAATTTCGGGATTAAAAATAGTTTGGACCGCACCGAAATATGCAAAATTTCATATAATTTTTTAACCATGGCCAAAATATGGGTTGTAATGCTAACAAAAAGAATATGGGCTCCAAAAAAAACCTTAAGAATTAGCAAATGGGTTGTAAATTATTAGAAATAATGGCAGATGGGTTGTATGCTGTTTTCCATAGATTTGAGGCTTTCCTAAAAAAAGGTTGACACACAAGCAGTGACTGTTGGATTTCCATACAACGGCCGTCGTGCTTCTTCAATCTCTGCTCTTCCTGCTCCAGCCGCTCAAACAAGCGCCGGTGGGACTGCCTGCTCCCTCCTCCCCGGGGCCGGCTGTGCTGCAGCGTAGGCCTCACCGCCCCACCGTACTCCAATCGTTGGCCTAGCCTTCCCTCTACTGACCCACACCAGCTGTTATTCTTCGGCGATGGCAGACGAACCAGTAAACCCTCGTACAGTCGTACTCCCCTCCGCGTGGGAAACAACTGCCGAGTCTTCCCTGCCTCCGTCTCGTTCCCATCCTAGGCCTCACCGCCGTCCACCGCCCTGGTGCTCTTGGCGCGGCCTGGTCAACATGGTCAACAACCAACATGCATCTGAAGTGGATTGTACGTGGAGAGGCTGACAGCTTGGTCCACGGCCGCAGCAAGGAAGTGCCTCCTTATTACGCGGAAAATAATGATTCCTCCACCTGACAGCTGGGACACACTGGACGGGCCACTGTATTTCGTGAAAACACATTTCCCCCCTGACTGCTGGGACCCACCAGCTACATATTTGCATGCAAGGAAGTGCGTCCGGGCAAAAAGAAAAAAACGATTCGCCCCCCTGATAGCTGGGACCCACGAGCTACATCTTCGCATGCAAGGAAGTGCCTGACAGTCGGGACCCACCTGGTCGAAGCGTACGTACCGTTGTCATTCTGGTCGCGAACGTGTACGTACATACTGGTGGATGTAGAGGCGTGCACGTGTCGTACTAGATGCGCACACGTAGCATGTACACGTACGTACAACGGCCAGTGTACAAGAAAGAAAATATGGCCATGTATGTGTACATACGGGCGGGGTCTTGAACGCCTACTCGCGCATACGTACGGCCAGGGCTCGTGTACATGGCTGGGTCAAAACAAAGAAACAACATTGTTGTCGTGTTCATGGGGAGGCAACGAAATGCGTCGTGTTCATGGGGAGGCAACGAAATGCGTCGTGTTCATCGGGAGGCAACAGAACGCGTGGGAGCCAACCGGCTTGGACGGAACAGGCGATGGAAATGAGGCCTGGCATACCGCAGAACGGAGGAAACGGCCTTGTGTTTGACCGGCCACATTCGAAACGGGATCCTGTTCATCGGGAGGGGTTTGGCGTACCGCAAAATGGAGGAAACGGACCTCCTACGGTCGAAATGGGGGTCTCGTTGATCGGGAGGGGTGTGGCATACCGCAAAACGGACGAAATAGACTTGTGTTGGAGCGCTACGGGCAAAATGGGCGTCCTGTTCATCGGGAGGGGTGTGGCGTACCGCAAAATGGGACTCCACGGGATACTGTTCATCTCCACCGTCGACCTCCTCTAGCCTCCAAGGGCTACTGTTCATCCACCGTTGACCTCCTCCAGCCTCCACCTGCGACTATTCATCCACAGGCTCCTGTTCATCCAGCCTCCACCGTGTGCTACTCCACCGGTTATTGTTCAACCACCCCTCTCCACGGGTCCTGTTCAACCACCCCTCCACGGGCTACTGTTCATCCACCCCTCCACCGTCTACTGTTCATCCAGCCCTCCATGGGGTCGTCCTGTTCATCCAGCCCTCCACGGGGTCTTGTTCATCCAGCCTCAACCGGCTCGATTGATCGGGGTCCTGTTCATCCAGAGGCAATGCCACGGGTCCTGTTCATCCACTCCCACCGCTTACTGTTCATCCACCCCCCGCAATGCTCAGTGTTCATCCAAACCCCCCTGCAACACTCACTGTTCATCCAGAGACAGCATCGATCAGCTTTAGTTAGCAGCAGCAGCGAAGGAATCGCTCGATCGCTCGGGTTCAGTAATGTGTAGCCTGGAGTGCAATCGCTCGGGTTCAGTTAGGCGACACCTCGCTCGGGTTCAGTTAGAGCCCAATGCCTCACACACACGCGCGTACGTGTATGAGAGAAACGCGCATTGTTCGGCCCCCGACCACCCACCATAATCGGGAACTCCCCGAAATTTTCCTCGCCCTCGCTTCTACCACGGTTTTTTCCGTCATGGACGGACCAAAGAATGTCATGCAGCCGCGTCTCCGGCCCGCCCAGGACGAAAAGCGCATTTTCTGTCATAGAAGTAGGAGCCCACCACATCTATGATGATACCGGGTTTTGTCACAATTATCGTCATAGAAGTGTCATAAGTATGACAGAAATCTTTTTCGTTCCGCCCAAAATGTCACGGATGTGTCTTTTTTTGTAGTGAAAGAGATCGTTCAGCGTTGTGAAGGATGCCAGTTCTATGTCCCATAAGCATGCATCTGCCCTGAAAACCTCCACTGTCTAGCCGTTCGCCATGTGGGGTTTGGACATGATTGGATCTCTTAGGACAACAGGAGCGGCCTTACTCATCTGCTCGTTGCAGTCGACAAATTCACAAAGTGGATCAGAGCCAAACCAATCAAACACTTAGATTCATGCACTACCATCAAGTTCATAAAAGAGTTGGTATTTTGATATGGAGTCCCACACAACATTATCACAAACAACGGCTCGAACTTTGATTCGGAGGAATTCAGAGAATTCTGTGCTTCCCAGGGCACTCGGGTGGATTACGCATCCGTTGCGCACCCACAATCGAATGGACAAGCTAAGAGAGCGAACGACCTCATCCTCCAAGGATTAAAACCTCGGCTCATGCACGACCTCGAGCATGTAGCAGGAGACTAGGTAACAAAATTGTCGTCTGTTCTGTGGGGTTTAAGGACGACTCTCAACCAATCCACCAATCAAACCCCTTTCTTCATGGTGTATGGAGCGGAAACTGTGCTGCCTAGTGATCTTTTTCACAACGCACCCCGAGTGGAACTCTATTTAGAGGTTGAGGCTGAGCAAGCTCAACAAGACGCTGTTGATCTTTTGGAAGAAGAACGAGAGATGGCCTTGATCCGGTCGACTGTTTATCAGCAAGATCTTCACCGATTCCATGCAAGAAATGTCAGAGGTCGAGCATTTCAAGAGGGGGACCTTGTTCTCCAAGTGGATTAGCAGCGTCCGCACAAGCTTGCCCCCGCGTGGGAAGGCCCTTACGTCATCGCTGAGAGAGTCCTGGACTAGGGGGTCCTCGCGCATCCGAGCTATGTGATATGGGTCGGACCAATGGGCCATGAAGATATGAGATCGAAGACCTTCCCCCGTGTCCGGATGGGACTCTCCTTTGCGTGGATGGCAAGCTTGGCGTTCAGATCATGCATCTTCCTTTCTCTGTAAACCGACTCTGTACAACCCTAGGTCCCTCCAGTGTCCATATAAACCGGAGGGTTTAGTCCATAGAGGCAATCATAATCATACAGACTAGGCATCTAGGGTTTAGCCATTACTATCTTGAGGTAGATCAACTCTTGTAACCCCTATACTCATCAAAGACAATCAAGCAGGAAGTAGGGTATTACCTCCATTAAGAGGGCCCGAACCTGGGTAAACATTGTGTCCCTGCCTCCTGTTACCTTTGATCCTTAGACACACAGTTCGGGAGCCCCTACCCGAGATCTGCCGATTTTGACACTGACATTGGTGCTTTCATTGAGAGTTCCACTATGCCGTCACTAGAAGGCTCGATGGCTCCATCGATTATCTACAACAATACCGCCCTGAGGGAGAATTTTCTCCCCGGCCAAATTTTTGTATTCGGCAGCTTCGCACTACGCACCAACTCGATTGGCCATCTGGAGCAGTTCGATAGCTATGCCCATGGTCATCAGATCAGTTTTGGAAATCTGAACTATGTCGCTGACATCCGAGGATACTTGATCTTCCAAGGGTTCGTGGCCCCAATCACCGCTCTAGCCTTAGATCTAGAGCACACCACCAGGTCCAAGGACGGGAGTTTAAAGCCCGCCGGACTCTTTGCAACTATAGAGCTTGACACCAGAGAACCGGAGGGGATCGCATCACCGGCAGGGCTGGAGCTACGCCAGGACCCCTCTATCCTCATGAAGCCGGACTCGCCTCTAGACACTAGCTCCAAGCCCTCGAGGTCCGCGTCATGCGAGCTCGTCTAGGGAACTTCCGTCCCGCCCAACTCCACGGACTCTCTCTTCCCCGTCCAAATCTTGCTTTTAAACGAAACCCTGGACTTCATGTGACTTCTCGCCATTACAGAAGAATCACTATCGAACTTCGCGCAGCCCATACTAGGGGCTGAGAGCAGGGAATTTTACGTCCCACCCACCACCCACTTCATAGCCACTGTTGAAGACTTGATCGACATGCTCGACTACGCCTCCGAAGACATCGACGGTATGGACGACGATGCAGAAGAGGAGCAAAGCCAGAACCCGTCATTCACCACACGCTGGACGGCCACTTCCACATATGATGTGTACATGGTGGACACACCCAAAGAGGATGATGGCGATGGTGGGAAGGGTCCCGTCGAGGACAAGCCTTCTGAGGCACCACCAAAGCGTCGACATCAGCGACGCCGCTCGAAATCGCGTCGCGAAAAAGACAGCAATACCAGCACTGGAGACAATAATACTTTGGATAACACCGAAGACCAAGAAGCCCCTATCGAGCCAACATCCGAACAGGATGATTGGGAGGATGGGAAAGTTAAACCTGATGATCCCGTTCGAAACAAGGGCTCGGAGGATAGTAAGTACCAACTGATCTCCGAAGAGGATGAGAGCATCGGCGACGAAGACTTCATCATACCAGAGGAACCCCTCGAACAAGAGCGCTTTAAGCACCGGCTAATAGCCACGGCAAGAAGCCTGAAAAAGAAGTGGCAACAACTTCAAGTTGATCGGGATTTACTCAATGACAAATGGACTAATGTCCTGGCGGCCGAGGAATACGGCCTCGAGCGCCCAACTAAGAGTTACCCAAAACGTAGGCTGATATCCCAATTCGACAATGAGGTCCGGGAACCTATACCGACAACGTGTAACGCTGTGGATAGACCTGACCGACCACCCCATGGCCGGGACAAAGCAGCAACTCAAGACGAACACCAGACCGCACCATCTCGCCCTAGAGGCAGAGAGACAGCGATTGCAGGGTACACGTACGACCCGCGACAAGACCTGTACAATAGAGCCGGTCATACCAGATCAATCTATGGATCAAGGGGGCGTGCACCAGTGCGGGAAGACGGCCGTCAGGCCTGGCGCGACAAGCACAACCTCACCCGGGCCAAAAACCACATACAGACTCCATCCGAACTACGTCGTAACATTGCTCGATAGAGAGGCGCCGCACACCCCTATGCTTCACCAATGAGGTAATAGAGCACCAGTTTCCATAAGGGTTTAAACCCGTGAACATTGAATCATACGATGGCACAACAGATCCTGCAGTATGGATTGAAGATTTTCTTCTCCACATCCACATGGCCCGTGGTGACAACTTACATGCCATCAAGTACCTCCCTCTAAAACTTAAGGGACCAGCACGACACTAGCTGAACAGCCTCCCAGAAAATCTATTGGTAGCTGGGAAGACTCGGAGGATGCCTTCAGAGACAACTTCCAAGGTACCTATGTTCAGCCCCCAGACGCCGATGACCTTAGTCACATAATCCAGCAACCCGGTGAATTAGCCCGGAAGCTCTGGACCAGGTTCTTAAAAAAAGAACCAGATTGTGGATTGTCCGGACGCCGAAGCCCTCACAGCCTTCAAACACATTGTCCGAGATGAGTGTCTCACCCGACACCTCGGCCAAGAGAAGCCGAAGTCCATGGCAGCCCTTACCGCACTTATGACCCGCTTTTGCAGGGGACAAGATAGCTGGCTAGCTCGTAGAAGCAATAGCACTAGTGACCCACGCACCTCCGAAGCCAGGGATGGCAATGGCAAGCCACGACGAGACAAGCACAAATGTCAAAACAATAACAAAGACACAATAGTCAATGCTGGATTCAGTGGCTCCAAATCCGGTCAACGGAAGAAGGCATTCAAAGGAAACAAAGATGGTCCCACCAGTTCGGACAGAATACTTGATCGGCCTTGCAGATTCATGGCACCCCCGATAAACCTGCCAATCACACCAAACAAAAATTGTTGTGTCTTTAAACAGGCCGGCAAGCTTAACGCCGAACACAAGGGGAAAAGGCCACCCAGTGAGGACGACGATGAAGAACCTCGCCCACCGAACAAAGGGGGACAAAAGAAATTTCCCACCGAGGTCAAAATGGTGAATATAATCTATGTCACCCACATCCCCAAGCGGGAGCGCAAGCGCGCATTAAGGGACGCCTACGCCGTAGAGCCGGTTGCCCAAAAATTCAACCCATGGTCGGCTTGTCCGATCACCTTCGATCAAAAGGACCACCCGACTGTCAGTGTCAAAACCGGCGGATCTCGGGTAGGGGGTCCCGATCTGTGCATCTTAGGCTGATGGTAACAGGAAGCAAGGGATACAATGTTTACCCAGGTTCAGGCCCTCTCGATGGAGGTAAAACCCTACTTCCTTCTTGATTAATATTGAAGATATGTGGAATACAAGAGTAGATCTACCACGAGATCATAGAGGCTAAACCCTATGTAATGCCCCGGATACAACTTTCCATACTTGCAACTCCAACTCTTGCCTTTTCCGGAGATGCGATATGATATTTCCTTCGTGGTTGGGTTTTGTCTTTTGTTTTGCATTTTGTTCATGTCATGCATTTCAACTCACAGCATCATCCGCGTTGCATCGCACTTCGTTGCTGTCATTTTTCAAAATCTGCATTCGCTCATCGTTGCCGTTTCTCCCTTTGTCTTCATCTCCTTCCCTCGGACCGCTTTGCCTTTGTTGACCGTTCCAGACCAACTCGGTTTTTGATTCCCTCTTGTCAAACCACCTAACCCCTCCTTGCACAGTGCATCGACCCCCCTTCACAACCATGTCCGAAACTTCCCCGAACCGCTCGGCCGTTACCGTTGGGTCCGGATCATCCCCTAACATCTATAAAATATCTCCGTTTTATTTATTGGACTCCCTAGCCTATTTATTCTCGACCCCCGTTTTTGATCGAACGGACCGAGTTATCCCCTAAACCAAAACCCACCTGCTATATAATCAGTGTAAACCTACCAAACCCTAAATTTTAGGGAGATGTCCCATCCATCATTTCTCTGCCGCCGCCACCCCGTGTCTCTTCTTCCACATCGGGATCCCCTCACTCAATCTCCCTCGATCCCCTTGCCCAGCCAATCCATCAAGCGCCTCCTTCTCCCTGCTCGATCCAGAGGAGTGGAGCTCCTCCGCGCCCACACCTCCTCGCAACCTTCTTCCTCCAAGGCCACCCTTCCTCGCATCGATCTGGAGCCCGATGCCCTATGCGCCTCGATCCCTCCTCACCTGCAAGACCACCGCTGCCTCATCGTTCCCCTGCCTTGGCCTCACGACCCCGCGCCTCCCTCCTGCAGCCCGTGCAAGCCACCAGGAGGCAGGCTCCCGTGCTGCACAGGAGCGCCTCGCCGCCCGAATCCGTTCCCCAGGTCGCCGGACCTACCTACAAGCATCATTGGTGGCGGCCACAGGAGCTTCCCGCGCCATGGCTACAGCCCGAGTCCTCCTGCCTCGCTCGATCTGGAGGGTCCCGAGCATCTCCACTATCGCCGTCTCAGTTGAGCGCCGCCCTGGTTCCTTTTCTCTCCTTCTTCCGGTCCCCTCATCTCATCTCTCTCTCTGATTTGTGTTGCGACACCGTCGTTTCTGCAGAGCCACTGCCGCCACAGAGCTCCAACTCCGGCCACCTCGTCTCCGCGGTGATCTGACGCCTCGGGTTCCGTCCGATCACTGGCGTCCCGTCCTTGCCTCTGCTTCGAACACATGTGCGCGCCTGCCTCCCTCGTTTCGCAAGCCTTGTTGCGGGTCAACCGCGTCCGCCGCCATGGGCTTCCTCATGGAGCACCACCACCGCATCTCCTCGGATCCGTCGGGTCCCGACCATCCCCGTCGCTGCCAGACTTCTCAGCTCGCCGGAGCCCCAAGACCCCGCGCCAAGTCCCGCTGCTGCTGCCTCCCCGACGCGGCTACTCTGCTTTTGCTCCCTGTCGAGCAGTGGACCGCACCCTGCTTCCCTACATCGATCGTTGACCGCAGCATCGATCCAAGCCGGCCTCCTCGTGCCCGCGTGGATCGCATCCCGCAACCGGCCCAACGCAGCTCCCTGTCGGCCTCACCTCTCCATCGACCGGGCCAAGGCCCATGGTGAGGCCACCTCCAGCGCCCTGCCATTTTTTCATTGTTGGGCCCTAGTTTCAGCCCGAGTAGTGTTTTTTCCCACCTGCGATTTTGTCCTTTATCCAGGAAATCGCTGTTTTACAGAAAAGTCCCTAGAGTTCATGCATTTAATAACCTATTAACCGTGCATCGGATTTAAATGATTTAAACATGTAAAATGCTTAGAATTTTGTGTACATTAATAATATGCCACTTTCATCCATATTTAAAATGTTTAAATGCTGTTTGTTTAAGTTTGCATAAATGCCATGTTAAAATGATTTATTTCATAACTAAATAACCGTAGCTCCAATTTTAATAAACTTTATATGTAAATGGGGTGGAAAAATGCCTAGTTTAACATGGTGCACTTTATTTTACTGTTTAACAACATTAAAATATGGTTTAGGGAAGAAAAGTACCAAATTCAAAATATGGACATGAGGATTTTCCGGAATTGTTGTTTGTTCTTCTGGCCTCATTTAAACTTGCCTAGATAGGTAGTTTTATTTTGCTTCACCCCTTGCCATGTTTAACAACATTTAATATTGTTGGGTACATAACCGAGAGAGAACTAAATAAGTCATGTGGTGTTTCGTCAATATGCAACTCGTTGCATATTGAGCTCCACTTAATTTGTAGTATTGTTTGTTGCACTTTGCCATGCCATGCCTCTTTAAACCGGACATGCATCATACTTGTTTGTGCATCATGCCATGTTTATGCTTGTGCATTTACCATGTTGTTTGTTTCTTTCCGGTGTTGCTTCTTAGTCCCGGTAATGTTGCGATTGAGAGGATTCGTTCGACTACTCCCGCTTGTCTTCTTCATGGACTCGTTCTTCTTCCTAGCGGGATTTCAGGCAAGATGACCGCTACCTTGGATCTCACTACTATCATTGCTATGCTAGTTGCTTCGTTCTATCGCTTTGCCGCGCTACCTTTCACTTGTTATCAAGCCTCCCAAATTGCCATGTCAGCCTGTAACCTTTTCTCCCTTCCTAGCAAACTGTTGCTTGGCTATGTTACCGCTTTTTCCCAGCCCCTCTCTTATAGCGTTGCTAGTTGTAGGTGAAGTTGAAGATTGCTCCATTGTGGACATGATTATGTTGGGATATCACAATATCTCTTATATTATTAATGATCTATATACTTGGTAAAGGGTGGAAGACTCGGCCTTATGCCTGGTGTTTTGTTCCACTCTTGCCGCCCTAGTTTCCGTCATACCGGTGTTATGTTCCCGGATTTTGCGTTCCTTACGCGGTTGGGTGATTTATGGGACCCCCTTGACAGTTCGCTTTGAATAAAACTCCTCTAGCAAGGCCCAACCTTGGTTTTACCATTTGCCTCACCTAGCCCTTTTTCCCTTGGGTTTTCGGAGCCCGAGGGTCATCTTTATTTTAGCCCCCCGGGTCCAGTGCTCCTTCGAGTGTTGGTCCGAACTGAGCTGCCTGCGGGGCCACCTCGGGGAAACTCGAAGTCTGGTTTTACTCGTAGCTAGTCTCATCCGGTGTTGCCCTGAGAACGAGATATGTGCAGCTCCTATCGGGATTTGTCGGCACATCGGGCGGCTTTGCTGGTCTTGTTTTACCATTGTCGAAATGTCTTGTAAACCGGGATTCCGAGTCTGATCGGGTCTTCCTGGGAGAAGGTATATCCTTCGTTGATCACGAGAGCTAGTCATGGGCTAAGTTGGGACACCCCTGCAGGGTATAAACTTTCGAAAGCCGTGCCCGCGGTTATGGGCAGATGGGAATTTGTTAATGTCCGGTTGTAGATAACTTGACACCAGATACGAATTAAAACGCATCAACCGCGTGTGTAGCCGTGATGGTCTCTTTTCGGCGGAGTCCGGGAATTGAACACGGTTTTGGGTTATGTT
Organism: Triticum aestivum; assembly: GCF_018294505.1. NCBI lineage: Eukaryota > Viridiplantae > Streptophyta > Magnoliopsida > Poales > Poaceae > Triticum > Triticum aestivum. The sequence continues at coordinate 420,962,459 of NC_057795.1, read as the reverse complement.
TGACGTAAGTAGGAGTTCAGGATCACTTCTTGATCATTGCTAGCTTCACGACCGTTCCATTTGCTCTCTTCTCGCTCTTATTTGCGTATGTTAGCCACCATATATGCTTAGTCGCTGCTGCAACCTCACCACTTTACCCCTTCCTTCCCTTTAAGCTTTGCTAGTCTTGATACCCATGGTAATGGGTTTGCTGAGTCCTCGTGGCTCACAGATTACTACAACAACAGTTGCAGGTACAGGTTATGCGATGATCATGACGCGAGAGCGATGCTTGCTTTGCTTTGAGTTCTTCTTCTACTTCTTCTTCGATCAGGGGATAGGTTCCAGGTCGGCAGCCTAGGCTAGCAGGGTGGATGTCGTTTGAGCTTCTATTTGTGTTTCATCCGTAGTCAGATGTTGTTCTCATGTATGATATGTTGTTGTATTCATGTGTCTTTGGATGTATTGGATGTATCCCCATCTATTATGTAATGTTGATGTAATGATATCCACCTTGCAAAAGCGTTTCAATATGCGGTTCTATCCTTGGTGGGACCTTCGAGTCTCTTTAGGATAGTATCGCATATTGGGCGTGACAAGTTGGTATCAGAGCCTCGACCGACCCTAGGAGCCCCCCTTGATTGTTGGCCGTTGTTGAGTCTAGAAGAAAACTATTTTGAGTCTTAGGATTATATATATCGGAGAGTAGGATTCTTTTTACTCCTCAGCCCCTTCGTCTCTCTGGTGAGGTCTCCTCACGTAGATGTTTTGCCTTTCCTCTCCTCAAATTTCACTAAAATAAATTTTAGGATCACGCGGGTATCTTGGAATCGTTCGGATGGTTTTGTGACGAGAACATTGTTCTTGGTGCCTCCTGTCTATTATGTGGCATTGACCCAGGGAGTTGAGATCCGAGGTGTTGTCGTCACAATTTTATCGTTGCAGTTCTGGAATACCTGAGTTTTGCCAACATCGAAAATCTCTTTTATGCAGATGTTGGTGAGATAACCTCGACGCCACCCAGTACTGGGGCGGGAGTTCGAGAGTATTGCCATAACTCGTATAACGGATGCTTTTCGAAGGTTGAGGTACACGATTTATCGAGTTTTCTTGGTTATGTGTTGATGGATGGATACAACTTGGATGTAGGTATTGTTAGTTTGGGTGAGATATATTGCTTCCCCTGTATCCCCAACACCAGATTGCATAACTAGAAAGTTTCGGGAGTTTTATAGGTGGGAATTCCAGTAGCTCCTAGAATATCTTTCCGACAGATGCATGATATGGGATTGGGTAAATCTCTATCATATGTATTTGTTCCGGCTTATTCTGCAAGCCAAATCCTTTGTTTTGTTTTATTTGTGGTATTCGAGTTGCTTCAAAGTCAAGTGTTGATTCCATACCTTTCAAGCGGTGTTCTCATATTTCTATGGGAGTGCTAATCCTTCTTGATCATTGAGGTTGTCATGTCAATTCTTTTCCAACCGGTGCGCTTCTCTTCGAGATGATCCCATCATTCTCCCCATCCGCAAGATCAATTCTAAGTTTTCTCAACGGTGTTTGTTTCGTTCATCCCAAGTTGTCTTTGTTTTTCCCGCCCTCCCACCCTTTTTCTTCAAGGACCAAGATTTCTTAATCAAGTATCCTTCTATTCATGGGAAGTCTCTCCATTCTTTTTCGTCAATGCTCTTATCCGGTGATTCTCAAGAATATACTAACGAAGCTTCAAGTTCAGCATCCTTCGTTGTTGTTTCTTCTCCGGTGGATCCAATTCAAGATTTCGATATTCATCATATTCCATTCCTCGTTTCTAATGCTTTCTCATGCCGATGCACCTCTTAATCATTCACTTCTTCCTATCCAATTGTTCTGGAGTGCTGAAGATATCTCACAAGACTTGTGTTTCCATTCTCAATCCGTTCAAGATATTTCGAGGTTGTTATCTCACTCAAGCCATTTAATTCAACCGGTGCAACCTCTCTTTAAAATTGTTCAACGGTGTTTTCTTTTGAGTGGGCCCTAACCCACAGGTCTTTTCCCATGATCTTACCTGACTCTTCTAATTATTCCGGAGTTATTCTTAAATTCTATTCAAGTGTGACGTAAGAATGGATTCCATCAGTCACATGCCTTCTCCAAGATCGCTTTCAAATTCTTCTCATTGTTGGCTCAACCCCTTCGCTTTCCATTCTACCGGAGTATCTCAGTAATTTTGGTGGTATTTCTCGTCATCAGTTGAAGACCAAAGAAGAGTTTTCCTCCAAATCTTATCCGTTCTCTCAAAGATTCGTGATTCTAGCTTGATGCCATCCTCATAATTGTTTTTGATTGTGACAATTCTTTTCTTACCATCCGGAGCATTTCATGAGTTGTTTCCATTTCTTTCCTTCGAAGGCCATCATGTCATAATTATTCATTCTCAGCATGTAGCTATCATTCTCCAAATCTTACCGGTGAATCGCTCAAGTGGTCTCCAATCAGTTCATGATCTCGTCATTCTCATGTATCTAAATCCCCTCAAGAATCTTCATTCGTTTTCCAATTCTTCCCGTAAATTGTGCCTTTGCTACTTTCGAAGCTTGTTCATCAGGAAGTAATTCTCGGTTTCAAGTTATTCATCTTTCTTGTCCGGAGTTCAAAGTTTACTCATTTTGTAGCTCCTTCTAAATCATCTCAAGGCTTCACCTTGTGTTTTCAACTTCCCTTTCTTTCTATCATCCTTTTATTACTGGAGTTCTTCATGGAGGCTCTACATGGTGGTTCGTGAAGGATTCCTTTCATTCTTCATTTGTTCTTCAAGATTTCTCTTGAAGTTATGATTTGGTAAGCTATACTCTAAAATAAACATGGTGCTAAAGACATGTTTTGTTTTGGGGAGTTCAAGTATTCTTCATCTTGCATTTCAAAGTCCAATTTGTTCTACCTTATCATTTGAGGTGGTGTTATGTCATTCTTGACAATTTGAGTTCGTTTTTCATGATTCACAAGTTGTCAAGAATGAGATATTTTAAAAAACCATCATTTTTCTCTTCGATCATGAGATCTTTTCAACCCAACAATTTCTTTGTTGGAGTATCTTGGGTTATATTTCACCTAAAGCCTTCCATTGGGAATGTTGCTATTTGTGGTGCTTATCAATGATCCAATCTTTCTCCATATCCTTCTCGGTGAAAGAGGTTTTTCATCTCTTCGTTGATCTCAAGCAAGCAATTGTTTTTTCGTTAGTGGCAGAATTTCACCTCAAGTGTTGAGATATTTCCATAAGCCCATTACAAGCTTATTCTTTTTCTTGTTGGTTTTCCAACAACTCCGTTATAACCTTCTTTGAAGGGTGCTTTCCAAGCTCAGTTGTGGCAGAAGTTGGCATTTTATTCTCCATTCTTTTATTCCAATGATCTATCTTCTATTCTTTCTTCCAGAGGCATTGTGATGTTGCTCTTTTCACTTATCATCTCGATTGTGAGGATCGTGTTCTTTTCATGCTTATCCATTTAACCGGAGTGTTGTGTCATCTCTTCAAGTGTTTTTCATCTTATCAAGTTTTGCCCCCCTTCTCAACCGGAGTGCTATCTGAAATCTTTCTTACCCCTTGTGCCATTTTTTCAATAGTTCCGGAGGCAGTGTGTTGTTGATTTCATCAAGTATCCTCTCATCTTGTCAAGTTCATGTTCAATTTCTTCCATTTACAGTCGGAGTGCTGTCAAAATTATATCATTCTTATTCATTCTTATGTCATTTCAACCAGAGTGGTTTCAATTCCTTCTTGTCCATTGTGCTCGTCATTCATGTCTTTGCAACCTTCAAGTTCTCGTAATGTTCCTTGTTCCTCTTTTCTAACGGACTGTTTGCAATCTTGGTCATCTCCGTTGTTTTGTTTCTTTCAATTTTTTCAACCTCTCAAGGTTCGTGGTTTCACTCATTGGTCGTAGAAGCAACTTAGTTTTACCTATTCTCTTCCTCTTCCGTTTCTCTCCGGTGCCATCCTAGATCTCGGGACGAGATCCTCTCGTAGTGGTGGAGTGTTGTAACGCCCCGGATACAACTTTCCATATTTGTAACTCCAACTCTTGCCTTTTCCGGAGATGCAATATGATATTTCCTTCGTGGTTGGGTTTTGTCTTTTGTTTTGCATTTTGTTCATGTCATGCATTTCAACTCACAGCATCATCCGCGTTGCATCGCACTTCGTTGCTGTCATTTTTCAAAATCTGCATTCGCTCATCGTTGCCGTTTCTCCCTTTGTCTTCATCTCCTTCCCTCGGACCGCTTTGCCTTTGTTGACCGTTCCAGACCAACTCGGTTTTTGATTCCCTCTTGTCAAACCACCTAACCCCTCCTTGCACAGTGCATCGACCCCCCTTCACAACCATGTCCGAAACTTCCCCGAACCGCTCGGTCGTTACCGTTGGGTCCGGATCATCCCCTAACATCTATAAAATATCTCCGTTTTATTTATTGGACTCCCTAGCCTATTTATTCTCGACCCCCGATTTCGATCGAACGGACCAAGTTATCCCCTAAACCAAAACCCACCTGCTATATAATCAGTGTAAACCTACCAAACCCTAAATTTTAGGGAGATGTCCCATCCATCATTTCTCTGCCGCCGCCACCCCATGTCTCTTCTTCCACATCGGGATCCCCTCACTCAATCTCCCTCGATCCCCTTGCCCAGCCAATCCATCAAGCACCTCCTTCTCCCTGCTCGATCCAGAGGAGTGGAGCTCCTCCGCGCCCACACCTCCTCGCAACCTTCTTCCTCCAAGGCCACCCTTTCTCGCATCGATCTGGAGCCCGATGCCCTATGCGCCTCGATCCCTCCTCACCTGCAAGACCACCGCTGCCTCATCGTTCCCCTGCCTTGGCCTCATGACCCCGCGCCTCCCTCCTGCAGCCCGTGCAAGCCACCAGGAGGCAGGCTCCCGTGCTGCACAGGAGCGCCTCGCCGCCCGAATCCGTTCCCCAGGTCGCCGGACCTACCTACAAGCATCATTGGTGGCGGCCACAGGAGCTTCCCGCGCCATGGCTGCAGCCCGAGTCCTCCTGCCTCGCTCGATCTGGAGGGTCCCGAGCATCTCCACTATCGCCGTCTCAGTTGAGCGCCGCCCTGGTTCCTTTTCTCTCCTTCTTCCGGTCCCCTCATCTCATCTCTCTCTCTGATTTGTGTTGCGACACCGTCGTTTCTGCAGAGCCACTGCCGCCACAGAGCTCCAACTCCGGCCACCTCGTCTCCGCGGTGATCTGACGCCTCGGGTTCCGTCCGATCACCGGCGTCCCGTCCTTGCCTCTGCTTCGAACACATGCGCGCGCCTGCCTCCCTCGTTTCGCAAGCCTCGTTGTGGGTCAACCGCGTCCACCGCCATTGGCTTCCTCATGGAGCACCACCACCGCATCTCCTCGGATCCGTCGGGTCTCGACCATCCCCGTCGTTGCCAGACTTCTCAGCTTGCCGGAGCCCCAAGACCCCGCACCAAGTCCCGCTGTTGCTGCCTCCCCAATGCCGCTACTCTGCTTTTGCTCCCTGTCGAGCAGAGGACCGTGCCCTGCTTCCCTGCATCGATCGTTGACCGCAGCATCGATCCGAGCCAGCCTCCTCGTGCCCGCATGGATCGCATCCCGCAGCCAGCCCAACGCAGCTCCCTGCCGGCCTCACCTCTCCACCGATCGGGCCAAGGCCCATGGTGAGGCCACCTCCAGCGCCCTCCCGTTTTTTTCGTTGTTGGGCCCTAGTTTCAGCCCGAGTAGTGTTTTTTTCCCGCCTGCGATTTTGTCCTTTATCCAGGAAATCGCTGTTTTACAGAAAAGTCCCCAGAGTTCATGCATTTAATAACTCATTAACCGTGCATCGGATTTAAATGATTTAAACATGTAAAATGCTTAGAATTTTGTGTAGATTAATAATATGCCACTTTCATCCATGTTTAAAATGTTTAAAATGCTGTTTGTTTAAGTTTGCATAAATGCCATGTTAAAATGATTTATTTCATAACTAAATAACCGTAGCTCCAATTTTAATAAACTTTATATGTAAATGGGGTGGAAAAATGCCTAGTTTAACATGGTGCACTTTATTTTACTGTTTAACAACATTAAAATATGGTTCAGGGCAGAACAATACCAAATTCAAAATATGGACATGAGGATTTTCCGGAATTGTTGTTTGTTCTTCCGGCCTCATTTAAACTTGCCTAGATAGGTAGTTTTATTTTGCTTCACCCCTTGCCATGTTTAACAACATTTAATATTGTTGGGTACATAACCGAGAGAGAACTAAATAAGTCATGTGGTGTTTCGTCAATATGCAACTCGTTGCATATTGAGCTCCACTTAATTTGTAGTATTGTTTGTTGCACTTTGCCATGCCATGCCTCTTTAAACCGGACATGCATCATACTTGTTTGTGCATCATGCCATGTTTATGCTTGTGCATTTACCATGTTGTTTGTTTCTTTCCGGTGTTGCTTCTTAGTCCCGGTAATGTTGCGATTGAGAGGATTCGTTCGACTACTCCTGCTTGTCTTCTTCATGGACTCATTCTTCTTCCTAGCGGGATTTCAGGCAAGATGACCGCTACCCTGGATCTCACTACTATCATAGCTATGCTAGTTGCTTCGTTCTATCGCTTTGCTGCGCTACCTATCACTTGTTATCAAGCCTCCAAAATTGCCATGTCTGCCTCTAACCTTTTCTCCCTTCCTAGCAAACCGTTGCTTGGCTATGTTACCGGTTTTTCCCAGCCCCTCTCTTATAGCATTGCTAGTTGCAGGTGAAGTTGAAGATTGCTCCATGGTGGACATGATTATGTTGGGATATCACAATATCTCTTATATTATTAATGATCTATATACTTGGTAAAGGGTGGCAGACTCGGCCTTATGCCTGGTGTTTTGTTCCACTCTTGCCGCCCTAGTTTCCGTCATACTGGTGTTATGTTCCCGGATTTTGCGTTCCTTACGCGGTTGGGTGATTTATGGGACCCCCTTGACAGTTTGCTTTGAATAAAACTCCTCCAGCAAGGCCCAACCTTGGTTTTACCATTTGCTTCACCTAGCCCCTTTTCCCTTGGGTTTCCAGAGCCCGAGGGTCATCTTTATTTTAGCCCCCGGGGCCAGTGCTCCTTCGAGTGTTGGTCTGAACTGAGCTGCCTGCGGGGCCACCTCGGGGAAACTCAAAGTCTGGTTTTACTCGTAGCTAGTATCATCCGGTGTTCCCCTGAGAACGAGATATGTGCAGCTCCTATCGGGATTTGTCGGCACATCAGGTGGTTTTGCTGGTCTTGTTTTACCATTGTCGAAATGTCTTGTAAACCGGGATTCCGAGTCTGATCGGTCTTCCTGGGAGAAGGTATATCCTTCGTTGATCGCGAGAGCTTGTCATGGGCTAAGTTGGGACACCCCTGCAGGGTATAAACTTTCGAAAGCCGTGCCCGTGGTTATGGGCAGATGGGAATTTGTTAATGTCCGGTTGTAGATAACTTGACACCAGATACGAATTAAAACGCATCAACCGCGTGTGTAGCCATGATGGTCTCTTTTCGGCGGAGTCCGGGAAGTGAAAACGGTTTTGGGTTATGTTTGATGTAAGTAGGAGTTCAAGATCACTTCTTGATCATTGCTAGCTTCACGACCGTTCCATTTGCTCTCTTCTCGCTCTTATTTGCGTATGTTAGCCACCATATATGCTTAGTCGCTGCTGCAACCTCACCACTTTACCCCTTCCTTCCCTTTAAGCTTTGCTAGTCTTGATACCCATGGTAATGGGATTGCTGAGTCCTCGTGGCTCACAGATTACTACAACAACAGTTGCAGGTACAGGTTATGCGATGATCATGACGCGAGAGCGATGCTTGCTTTGCTTTGAGTTCTTCTTCTACTTCTTCTTTGATCAGGGGATAGGTTCCAGGTCGGCAGCCTGGGCTAGCAGGGTGGATGTTGTTTGAGCTTCTATTTGTGTTTCATCCGTAGTCAGATGTTGTTCTCATGTATGATATGTTGTTGTATTCATGTGTCTTTGGATGTATTGGATGTATCCCCATCTATTATGTAATGTTGATGTAATGATATCCACCTTGCAAAAGCGTTTCAATATGCGGTTCTATCCTTGGTGGGACCTTCGAATCTCTTTAGGATAGTATCGCATATTGGGCGTGACACCCTATGAGCTAGCCTATGATGGTATGATTGTAATTGTGGTTGGCCTTCTAAGGACCATGCTCTCCGGTTTACATAGACACCGGAGAGCTAGGGTTTACATGGAGTCAGTTACAAGGAAGGAAACATAATATCCGGATTGCCAAGCTTGTCTTCCATGCAAAGGAGAGTCCCATCCGGACACGAGCCGAAGTCTTGAGTCTTGTATCTTGACGCTTCCATAGTCCGGATGATGTATATAGTCCGGCTGTCCGGATACCCCCTTGTCCAGGACTCCCTCAGTAGCCCCTGAACCAGGCTTCAATGACGATGAGTCCAGCGCGCAGTCTTGTCTTCGGCATTGTAAGGCGGGTTCCGCCTCTGAATACTCCAAGGTTAATATCGAACACGTAGGCCGTGTCCAGATCTGCAAAATGATCTTCACATACCACCATAGAGAAAATGATACTTCAGCTGACAACCTTTTAGACGATGGGATATGTCATTATGGTCGGGTTATTATCCGAACCGTTTTCCACAACCAGCCACAGCATATACTACGAGGCGGTTTCTTGAGCACGTCTCGTCGAAGCGAAGATCGTGTCCCCTTATTACGGGATTCTCATCAATACGGGTATGGGTAATCCAACCGTACCGGTAATCGCGGTGAGCGGGAGGCGAGCAGATTCCACCAGCCAAGTGGGGAGCCACAAAAAGCCCTTACCTTCTCTTATAAAGAGATAGGGCATCTTCCTCTTGTACCCATGCCTTCTCCTTCCGCTAACTCACTTCCCTCTGCTCGAGCCCTAAAGCCCGAGGGCCTTTCTTTTCCATCGAAGAGAGGGTTTCCAAATATGTCTGGATCCGGAGCAGGAGGCAAATGGATGGCCTCTACCGTCCGGGAGAAGGATATCAAGAAGCTCCGGGAAGCCAGGTATCTGGCCAAGGAGATTGGCCACCGTCTCCCACCGGCGGGACAGGTTGTCCCTACTCCGGAGCCCCATGAGAGAGTCGTGTTCCTTCCCCATTTTGTCCGCGGGCTTGGGTTTCCCCTCCACCCATTTGTACGTGGAGTCATGTATTACTATGGGGTTGATTTTCATGATCTTTCCCCCAACTCTTTTCTCAATATCTCGACGTTCATCGTCGCATGCGAGGCCTTCCTCTGGATTCTGCCTCACTTCGGCCTGTGGTTGAAGATTTTCAATGTGAAGCCCAAGGTGGTGAGTGGCGAACACGCCGAGTGCGGCAGCGCCATGGTGAGAAAGATGCCCAAGGTCGTTTGGCCGAAGGGCACTATCGGTGTCAAAATCGGCAGATCTCGGGTAGGGGGTCCCGAACTGTGCGTCTAGGCGGATGGTGACAAGAGACGAGGGACACGATGTTTTTACCCAGGTTCGGGCCCTCTTGATGGAGGTAAAACCCTACGTCCGGCTTGATTAATATTGATGATGTGGGTTACAAGAGTAGATCTACCACGAGATCAAGGAGGCTAAACCCTAGAAGCTAGCCTATGGTATGATTGTTGTTCGTCCTATGGACTAAAGCCATCCGATTTATATAGACACCGGAGAGGGCTAGGGTTACACAGAGTTAGTTACAATGGTAGGAGATCTACATATCCGTATCGCCAAGCTTGCCTTCCACGCCAAGGAAAGTCCCATCCGGACACGGGACGAAGTCTTCAATCTTGTATCTTCATAGTCTTGGAGTCCGGCCGATGATGATAGTTCGGCTATCCGGACACCCCCTATTCTGGGACTCCCTCAGTAGCCCCTGAACCAGGCTTCAATGACGACGAGTCCGGCGTGCATATTGTCTTTGGCATTACAAGGCGGGTTCCTCCTCCGAATAATTTATAGAAGATTGTGAACACCAGGATAGTGTCCGGCTCTGCAAAAATAATTTCCACATACCACCGTAGAGAGAATAATATTAACACAAGTTCAATCTGCTGACATATTTGATGGTGTGACATCACACCACTACCAAGCCTTTACTTAAATCGTTTTTATTGTACCACCTCAGCACGTTTAGCGAAGCGGTTTCCTTGGCACGTCTTGTCGAAGTAGAGATCGTGTTCCCCTTATTCCGGGATTCCCATCGATACGGACGTGGGTAACCCAACCACGCCATTGATTGCGGCGCTTGGGGGATAAGCAAGTTTTATCAGGCCGGTGGGGACGCATGTTTCCGTCCGCCCATATAAGGGGATAAAGATCCAACCCTTTTACCTGCGCCCTCTTCCTCCTTAGCTTATCCATCTTTGCGAACCCGAGCTCCAGCGCCTGAGCCCGCACATCTCACCTCAACCTTCTCCAATCATGTCCGGAGCGGGAGGCAAGTGGATGGCCTCCTCCGTCACGGAGGGGCAGGTCCAGAAGCTGCGTAACGCTGGATATTTGTCCAGCAACATCGCGCACCGGCTCCCCAACGAGGGAGAGCTCATCCCCACCCCTAGGCCCCATGAGAGGGTAGTATTTCTTCCCCATTTCCTCCGCGGACTGGGCTTCCCGCTTCATCCCTTTGTCCGGGGGCTCATGTTCTACTATGGCCTGGATTTCCATGATCTGGCCCCGAATTTCATCCTCAACATCTCGGCGTTTATCGTCGTGTGTGAGGCCTTCCTCTGCATCCAGCCCCACTTTGGCTTGTGGCTCAAGACCTTCAGTGTCAAGCCAAAGGTTGTGAAGGGCAGCCAAGCGGAGTGCGGAGGTGCCATGGTGGGCAAGATGTCCCACGTTACTTGGCTTGAGGGCACTTTCGTGGAAACCATCAAGGGGTGGCAATCGGGGTGGTTCTACATCACCAAGCCGCGTGACCCCGAATGGGCAGTGGCCCCCGAATTCAGATCCGGCATCCCCACACGGCTCACCTCCTGGAAAGAGAGTGGCCGGATCTGAGGTGATTCGGAGGAGTTGACCAGACTCCAACCCTGTATCCAAAAGCTGGTAGACAAGAAGCTCAAGCTTGTCAATGTAGTCCAGGTCATGCTCATCCACCGGATTCTCCCGTGCCAACGACGGGGTTTCAACATGTGGGAGTTCGATCCGGCGCAGCACCAGACTCTGAGCGGGCTCTTCGACACTACGTACGAAGATGTCTGGAAGGTGCTGTTCAAGGGCGCCGAGGCTCCCGCATCCGCTACCGAAGATCGCGGATTCAGCTCGCAGCGTCCGGCTGACGAGGTAAGTGATTTTGTCCTTTACGGAACACTCGTTTTCCATAGTTTGACTCTATGCGGGATCTAAACTCCCGTTACCTTTGACAGGACTGGCTGGCAAAGGCCGAACAAACTATCTGTCTGGCCCCATTGCCAGAGGACCCAGCGGACGCCCGTCTAGCGGGGGTGCTGGCTCCGGCACCCCACGTGGTGCCAGAGAAGAAGGCCAAGAAGAAGGCCACGGGTACTCGAAAGAGTTCCCGTTTTCAGGTGTTATCGGACGATGACTCTGAGGACGACTCCTCCCACAAGGGTGAGGAGGAGAAGAAGAAAGCCTCTCCCCCCAGCGGGGGGAGGGAAGAAAAGGAAGGCTTCCCCTACGGGGGAGGCCGAAGGGTCCAAGAAGGGAAAAACTCTTTCCTCGGACTACTCTGCCAATGTTAGTGACGACGATGAGGACTGCCCCCCAAGGGCCAAGCCTCCGGCGAGATCGTAAGTATCCAGACACCCGAATAGCTTCATGATTATTTCACCACATAATGTCTCTCTAATGCCGCATACAACCCTGCAGTCCACCCAAGGATGATCTTCCCGCTTCGTCGAGCAGGTCCTTAGGTGCGTCGGATATGGATTCTCTTCCGACCGCCTCCACCCCCCGTGACACGGACGATGCCGAGGTGGGATCCCGGGAAGGGACCCGCCCGGAGGAGGAGGCCCCGGAGGTGTCGCAGGACAACCTCCCGGACTTTGCGCCGGACTCAGCTCCGGATCCCATAGTGGCTCCGGAGTCCGGCGGGCGGCCCCTTTGTAAGAAGGGCAAGACCGTGACACCGGCAGCCTCCGTCCAACCGGAGGCGCCGGATAGCTTGCTGGAGGCGCTCAATGGTGCCTCCATCGAAGAGGAACACCGCACTGTTATGAGTGCGGTGATTCAGAAGGTGCAGCTCGCCAAGAGCGGGCTGACCGAAGCCTGCAGCAGCCTTCTAATAGGCTTTGAGGTAAGAATTTTGATATATGTAAAAGAGTACCGCATAGACAGTAGCCCCTGATGCTCGGTTCAGTGTTCGGAAAGAAAATCCGGACGGAGGATCTAAAAAAGATGGGATAATTGATTTTATGCCCCTAGTTGGGTCACACTCGGCAGGTTAACCCCTAGTTTCTGAAAACACTTGTTCCTGCCCAAACCACTTTGCTCCTCTTATGCTTTTGCCCTTTGACCGTTTGACCATCAGTTTGAAAACATCATAAAAAATTCATACTAACTCAGAAAAATTCAAATAAGATATCAAAATGTTCAAAAAAGTATCACCTATATGTGCATGTCATATGCATTCATGAAAAAAGTGTTGGCCAATCCCCATCTCAGTTTTAGCTCATATGATATTAGCATGAACAGTAAGATCTAAAAAAATTCTAAAAAAAATTGGTGGCAAACTTTGACCAAAGTTTTGAGTGCTTGCCAAGTTTCATAAGGGAATGATATTCATGGAAGTCGTGGCAAAAAAACAAAAATCAATGCTCCAAAATTTCATTTTTTTACCACGACTTCCAGGAATGCCATTCCCTTTTGAAACTTGGCAATCACTCAAAACATTGGTCAAAGTTTGTCACCAATTTTTTTTTGAATTTTTTGAATTTTTTTTAGATCTTACTCTTCATGCTAAGATCATATGAGCTAAAACTAAGATGGGGACTGGCCAAAACTTTTTTCATGAATGTAAATGACATACACATATAGGTGATGCTTTTCTGAACATTTTGATATCTTATTTGAATTTTTCTGAGTTAGTATGAATTTTTTATGAAGTTTTCAATCTGATGGTCAAACGGTCAAAGGGCAAAAGCATAAGAGGAGCAAAGTGGTTTGGGCAGGAACGAGTGTTTTCGGAAACTAGGGGTAAACCTGCCGAGTGGGACACAACTAAGGGCACCAAATTAATTATCCCAAAAAAGATATACGCAGGAGTCATAAAAATATGTCAATATGGGATTGCAGGCTGCGCTGCTGACCTCTGCCGCACTGACTGCGTAGGTCAATACTTTGAAGGAAAGCCTCGAGTGGTCCGAGAACGAGCTCGGCCGTGCCAAGAAGCAGCTCGAGGACAAGGAAGGTGAGTAACACCTTATGAAAATTGTACCTTACAGAAAAGGATTTTGGTTGCAAAAGTAAAAACAAGGATAACATGGGTATTGCAGGGGCCACTAACGAGGTGGCGACCCTGAAAGAGGCGGTGGCCGCGGCCGAACGCAATGCGGCCACGGAGCGCACCGAGCGAGAGAAGCAGGAGGCGCGGGTGGTGGAGGTACAGCAAGAGCTCCAGGATCTCGTGAAAAAGCATGAGAGCCTGGAGCGTGACTCGAAGACTCGAGAGTCTGAGCTTGCAACAACTCTTGAGAGTGCCAAAGCCGCTAAGGCCGAAGCCTACAAGGCCCTCCAGGAAATCGAGGAGTTGAAGAAAATAGCAGCGGGTAAGGCATTTTTCATGCAAAGTAAGCATGTGAGTGTTAATTACCTGTTGCTTACCCGAATTCGGAGCTCTCCAGGAGTGTTCGCAGATCTTCCTCGCAGCGTGTCCGATGCTGCCGCGTTCTACCGGGACGAGGAGGGGAGCTCGACAGAGAAGGTCTTCTGGTCTCAGTATGCTGAGGCCGGACATCCGGTGCCCCTTAGCGACCAGCTGAAGCAGCTGGTCGAGCTCCACAAGGCGGCCGAACAGGCCATGAAGGGCCTCATAGTTCGGCTGTGGCCTAAGGAGGCCATGCCTAGGAGCTACTTCGGCCTGGTGCGGCGGCTGGTGGATGTGTGCCCATTGGTTGAAGTCATCAAGCACTCCGCCTGTATTGAAGGTGCCCGTCGGGCCCTTGCCCGCGCAAAGGTTCACTGGGGCAAGATGGATGCCCAGAAGCTCGTGACAGACCCACCACCGGAGGGCAAGGAGCATCGCACACCCGAGATGTATTATAAGAGTGTGCTGAAGGGCGCCCGCACTATTGCGGGTGAGTGCTCCAAAGATGTAATATTTGAGTAGACTCGCATTTTGTTATCCTGTGCGCTGAAAACTTAGTTCCATTTGTGCTAAGCAACGCATGTTAATTTAAAATATTACCTTCTGTGCGGCTGTTTATCAAATCTAAGAGATGGCAAGTCGTCAGCTTCAGCCCCCATGCCACGAGTGCTGGGGTGTTCGGGATAAACTTGAGCACTCTTGTTCCCATATTTGGGTCCATCTAGGGAGGCGCTCAACACAACGAACAAGGCAACCGGACTTATAATGCTTGAACACTCTCACTTAGCCATAGAATTCTATAATTTTAAATTTCGGCGAAGCCCCTAGTCTTCGGAAGGCCGAATTTGGGGCGCTATCCACGCCCGGGCTGGACAGAAACCGGCTCCTCGCTCTAAGCGGCATAAGTCTTTAGGGACTCGCAAAAAGCCTCTCGAACAGCGACCAGCTCTCGCCTCATCATGTCGGTCAGTTTTAGCTTTCTCCACTGAGGCGTTAACCCAGCTCAACTGGGGCGCAATCGCAGTGGTTCTCCCAGTGCTACCTTAGCCGATAAAACGGAACGTAAGGTACCAAAACATGGGAGCCGGGCAAACCCAACTATTGACCCAAGACATGATTCGGAGCTGATGCATATAATGCTATAAGTTCGGGGTGCCACACTTGTGAAAGTGTTCGGACTTATCACACCATGATGCGGGGAACATAAGCCCCTGGTGTATTTAGCCGTACCAAAACGTACGGATGCGACATGTCACAAATGAACATATGTATAAAAAGAGAAATGCGATTGGAAGCAAAAAGGTGCTGCATTACTTATTCAAGAAAAAACTGCTATGAGTGCAGGACGATACAAATGGTGCGATAAGCAAGGGATGGGACTATTAAACATGTCCCCCTCCAGGGGTAGGCTGCAGAATGGTGCATAAAACAGATTTAATGCTCGTAATGGAGACCACCTGTGTATTCGTGGTAGCCTTACTTCTTCCCTGGTTGTTGCATCGTGAGTTCGGCAGGTCTACTACCGGACAGGGCCTCTGACGAACGGAGTCCTGTGGGTAAAAATAAAAAGGAAAAAGAAGAAAAAGAACGACACACTTGAGAGCCCCTGGTGTGGTTGAGCCGCAGTCTGGGCCTATCGTGGTCGCACCCCTCTCCCCATGCCCATGGTATCTTCAGAGCGTAATGGTGTACGGGAAGGACCTGTCTTGATGTTTTACAGGGGCTGGGGTTGGGGCCGCACTGCTACGCGTGCTCGGGACGTGCCAGGTGGTCTTGTTGTAGGTTACTCCGGGCGCGCTTAGCTGTGTCCGGCCGCTTAACGACCGGACTCGAGAATTGCCTTAAGAGGCTGCATTGTACTTCTGTCGCGAGAGCCGCTGTATGTTCCTCCATTCGGAGAGAGCACTCAGTGTTTCCATTGACCGTGATGACCCCTCGAGGGTCTGGCATCTTGAGCTTGAGGTATGCATAGTGCGGCACCGCGTCGAACTTTGCGAACGCGGTACGTCCAAGCAGAGCATGATAGCCGCTGCGGAACGGAACTATGTCAAAGATTAACTCCTCGCTTCGGAAGTTATCCGGGGATCCGAAGACCACTTCCAGTGTAACTGAGCCTGTACAATTGGCTTCTACACCTGGTATGACGCCTTTAAAGGTCGTCTTGGTAGGTTTAATCCTTGAAGCGTCTATGCCCATTTTGCGCACTGTGTCCTGATAAAGTAGGTTCAGGCTGCTGCCGCCGTCCATCAGGACTCTGGTGAGGTGAAATCCATCGACGATTGTTCTAGAACCAATGCGGCGAATCCGCCTTGGTGGATGCTGGTGGGGTGGTCCCTTCGGTCAAAAGTGATCGGGCAGGAGGACCATGGATTGAACTTCGGGGCAACTGGCTCCATCGCGTATACATCCCTAAGTGCACGCTTCCGCTCCCTTTTGGGTATGTGCGTTGCGTATATCATGTTCACCGTCCGCACCTGTGGGGGGAAACCCTTCTGTCCTCTATTGTTCGGCGGTCGGGTCTCCTCCTCGTCATCGCTATGCAGCCCCTTATCATTGTTTTCGGCAATTAACTTGGCTGCCTACTTGAATACCCTGCAGTCCCTGTTGGTGTGGTTAGTTGGCTTTTTGGGGGTGCCATGTATCTGGCACAAGCGATCGAGTATTCAGTCCAAATTGGACGGACCCGGACTAGTTCTTTTGAATGGCTTTTTCCGCTGAACGGGTTTAGAGCCTCTGAATCCGGCATTGATTGCCGTATCCTCACTGTTGTCGCCGTTGATGCGGCGTTTGTTTTTGTTACGACGTGACCTGCCATGATGGTCCTTGATATCCGGACTGCTAGAATTTTTGCTGAGGTTGTTGCTGCGTGCTAGCCAGCTGTCCTCACCTGTGCAGAAGCGGGTCATGAGTGATGTGAGGGCTACCATGGATTTTGGCTTTTCCTATCCCAGGTGCCGGGCAAGCCACTCGTCGCGGATATTATGCTTGAAGGCCGCTAGGGCCTCCGCATCCGGACAGTCGACGATTTGGTTTTTCTTGGTTAAGAACCGTGTACAGAATTGTCTGGCCGATTCGTCTGGCTGCTGAATTATGTGGCTGAGGTCATCAGCGTCTGGTGGTCGCACATACGTGCCTTGGAAGTTATCAAGGAATGCGGCTTCCAGGTCTTCCCAACTCCCAAGTGACTCTGCTGGCAAGCTGTTAAGCCAATGCCGGGCTGGTCCTTTAAGCTTGAGGGGGAGATATTTGATGGCGTGAAGATCGTCACCGCGGGCCATGTGGATGTGAAGGAGATAGTCTTTGATCCAAACCGCGGGGTCTGTTGTGCCATCGTAAGATTCGATATTTACGGGTTTAAACCCTTCGGGGATTTGATGATCCATTACTTCATCCTTGAAGCATAGTGGGTGTGCGGCGCCTCTGTACTGGGCGATGTCACGACGGAGCTCAAAAGAGCTTTGTCTGTTTTGTTCGGCCCGGCCGGACTTACTATGTCCGGCGCGACGGTTGTCGTCACGTATCATGGGGCGCCCACGCGATCCATAGATCGATCTTGATTGTCTTTGCCTATCCTCCAATATATCTCGCAAGTCCGGAGGGTTTCCCTATGGCCTTGTGCCTTTCGAGCGATGCCGGGATACGAGTCTAGTGAAGGGCCTAGAGGCCTCTCTGTTGCGACCACGGGGTGGTCGATCAGCCGTATTGTCTCCTGGTGATGCGGGTTCATGTGCCTCCTCCTCTAATCGGGGGAGCAGCTTACGTTTAGGGTAGCTTTTGGAGGGGCGTTCGAGCTCATGCTCTTCGGCCGCGAGGACTTCAGTCCATCTGTCGGCTAGCAGATCTTGATCAGCTCTAAGCTGTTGCTGCTTTTTCTTGAGGCTGTTTGCCGTGGCTATAAGCCTGCGTTTAGAATGCTCTTGTTCGACGGGATCCTCAGGCATGACAAATTCGTCGTCGTCGAGGCTTGCGTCGTCTTCGGAGGGAGGCATGTAGTCCTCCACCTCTTCTTCTGCCGCTGTCTCATGAGGGCTGGCGTCTCCGTCCTCCTGTGCTGAATCTTGCTGGAGTGGGTTGTCTTTGGCACTATCTGGGGTGTAATTATCTCTGGTGCCGGAATCTTCATTCTTGCTATCGCGGGATTTAGAGCGGCGCCGCTGACGCCGATGCTTGGGCTGTTTCTTGGAGGGGTCATCCTCCGCTGCCCCTTCGCCATTCCCATCCTTTGGGATATCCACCATGTATATGTCATATGATGAGGTGGCATTCCAGTGCCCGGTAGGCGCTGGTTCTTGGTCGTCTCCGGCATCGTCATCCATACCGTCGATTTCTTCGGAGTCGTAGTCTAGCATGTCGGTTACATCATTGACAGTGGCTACCAAGTGGGTGGTGGGTGGGCTTTGAATTTCTTCGTCGTCCGCATCCCAACCATCCTGGCCGCAGTCCGGCCAGGGCTCTCCTGATAATGAGAGATACCTTAGCGAACTCAGGATGTCGCCACAAGGTGAGTGTTGAAAGATGTCCGAGGCAGTAAACTCCATGATCGGCGCCCAACCGGATTCGATTGGTGGGGGCGCGGGGGCCCGGAGTCTGGCAAGGAGTCCGGCACCTCGGAGTCACGAGCTTCGTGAGGGACAAGATCAGTGTTCGGCTCTAATGCCGTATTGGTTGCAGCCCCCGAGGCGGGGTCTAGACATCCATCCTCGATCTACGCAGCCGGCTCCGAATTGAAGATCGAAGCGGGCTCGAGTGCGGCCTCCAGGGTACTGTCCGGCTACAGAGCTAAATCATGCCCGTCGTGATAGTGCGGCGCGCTTGGCTGTGGCTCGAATCCATCGAAGATCAAGTCCCCGCGGATGTTAGCCGTGAAGTTCAAACTTCCAAATCTGACCTGACGGCCAGGGGCGTAACTTTCGATCTGCTCTAGATGGCCAAGCGAATTGGCCCACAATGCAAAGCCGCCGAATACGAAGATCTGTCCGGGGAGGAAGGTCTCACCCTGGACTGCGTCGTTGATGATGATCGAAGAAGCCATCGAGCCTATCAGCGACGACATAGAGGAACTCTCAATGAAAGCACCAATGTCGGTGTCAAAACCGGCGGATCTCGGGTAGGGGGTCCCGAACTCTGCGTCTAGGCGGATGGTAACAGGAGACGAGGGACACGATGTTTTTACCCAGGTTCGGGCCCTCTTGATGGAGGTAAAACCCTACGTCCTGCTTGATTAATATTGATGATGTGGGTTACAAGAGTAGATCTACCACGAGATCAAGGAGGCTAAACCCTAGAAGCTAGCCTATGGTATGATTGTTGTTTGTCCTATGGACTAAAGCCATCCGGTTTATATAGACACCGGAGAGGGCTAGGGTTACACAGAGTCGGTTACAATGGTAGGAGATCTACATATCCGTATCGCCAAGCTTGCCTTCCACGCCAAGGAAAGTCCCATCTGGACACGGGACGAAGTCTTCAATCTTGTATCTTCATAGTCTTGGAGTCCGGCCGATGATGATAGTTCGGCTATCCGGACACCCCCTATGCCGGGACTCCCTCAGGCACTTTTAACGACTCCGTCATGGAATGGCAGCAGCAGTGGTTTTATATCACCAAACCATGCGGCGAAGAATGGGCAGCAGCTCCTGAGTTTTAATCCAGAGCTCCGCTGCGGCTTACGCCCTGGCCCAAGAAGGGCCTGAACTGGTGTTCGTCCGATGAGCTGTCACTGCTCCTGATGTGTGTTCGGAATATGGTCGACAAGGACGTCAAGCTTGTTGACGTGGTCCAGGTGATGCTAGTTCGCCTGGTTCTCCCTTGCCAGCGTCGAGCCTGTACTTTACGGGAATTCGTCCCATCCGAGCACCAAACCCTCCGGGAGCTCCATGATTCCTCCCATGAGGACATCTGGAAGGTGCTCTTTAAGTCCAGCAAATCATGGCCGGACTCTTCTGAGGACCGGGGGTATCAATTATCCCATTCTGCAAGCCCGATAAGTTATAGCCACGCCCCGTCCGTCTAGGATTTAGCCGGCATATTATGAGGGGGGCGTTTTAATCGTGCTTCATTGTGGCTTTAGGGATGGATAAAAAGGGTGGAGCGGATACAATGTCCGGCCCCACTGCCGGAGGAACCGGCCGGACCTCTTCCGACGAAGATGCTGGTCCCTGCACCTTGCAAGGCGCCCAAGAAGGAGGCCCCCAAGCAGGTCAAGAAGACCCGAAGTGGCCTCCGTTGTCGTGAGGCTCCGGACACCCGGTCCGAAGGCTCTAGCGACACTCCTTCTTCCGAAGACGAAGAGGAGGAGGCGAAGGAGGATGAGCCTCGCTCTGCCGGTGGGTAGAAGCGTGCAACTTCCCCGTCCCAGGAGGCTGAGTCACCCAAGAGAAGGCGAGGTTCCCCTCCAGAGGCATCCACCCCGGCTGCCGATAATAGCCCGGAGTGGGATCCCGAGGCCCAGCCCCTGGGAAAATCGTAAGTAACCAAAATCCGATACGCCTATGTATCCAGGGTTGTCCGGGTATTGTAGTTTTAACTGTTGCCATATCTCACACAGCCCGGCAAGGTCTCCTGCCGGACAATCCTCATCGGAAGATTCGTTGAGCTCGAATGCTCTAGCGAGCGAGACGCCTCCGGGGATTCCTTTTCCGAAGTCCGGGCGCGACACCGAGGTAAAGTTCTGGAGGCCCCTAAGGTTCCAGGATCGGGCCAGCGGCCATCCTCCATGGAGGGAGGTTTGCCTACTCCGCCGGCCACCTCAGTATACGCCGAGTTGTTGGGCGGTCTATTGACAGCATTAAAGAACGCGTCCGTCGTTGATGAACATCGGACCCTTATGGGTGCGGTGGTTGGAAAGATTCAGGCTGCCGAAAGCGGGCTGAATGAGTCCTGTCTTGGCCTTATTAAGGCCTTTGAGGTATGGTTTCTAAGGAACCTTTAAAGAATTAGTATGATATGAGGAGTAGCCCCTGATACACTGTCCGGAAAAAAGAAAGCCGGGCAGGGGATCAAATCCTCAGTTGTAATGGGAGCTTTTAATGTTGTATACCCATGTTTTTGAAAACAGGCGTCTGTGGAGAGGACGGCCGCTCGTGATGCGGAAGTGTCCGAGCTAAAAGAGAGCCTGAGACGGGCCGAAGGAGAACTTGGTCGTGTGAAGAAGCAATTGGAGGAGAGGCAAGGTATGTTTGGACATTGTCTTATGTTGGGCACAAATCAATAAGTGTGCCTATTTGAAAAGTATTTATGTTATGCGCCCTAGGAGTGAGTGCTGAATATGAGGCGCTGAAGAAAGCGGCGGCTGATGCCCAAGAGAAGGCTGCCGCCGAATAGGCTCTGCGTGAAAAACACGAGGCCAGGGTCGTCATAGCTGAGCGGGAGCTTCAGGATGCTGTGACGAAAAGCGAGAGCTTGGAGCAGAGTTTAGTAGGGAAAGAATCCAAACTCGCCCAAGCTCTTCAAGCCACGAAAGATGCTCGAGAAGAAGCCCGAGGTGCTGTACGGAACATTCAGGAGGCCCGGAAAGTTACGGCTGGTAAGGCCTGTTGTATCTATGGCCGTTATGATGTTATAATATGGAGAACTCTAAGCGGCAAGCTGAATTCTTGATTTTGCAGGGGCGTTTGCGGATCTGCCTCGTAGCATATCACATGCGGCCCAATTTTACCGGTCCAAGGAGAGGGAGTCTATGGGGAGGAACTTCTGGTCGCAGTATCTAGCGCTGAACTATCCGGTGCCTTTTATCGATCAGCTGAAGCAGCTGGTCGGACTGCACCAGGCGGCTGAACTAGCCATGAAGGACTTGGTCATCCGACTGTGGCCTGCAGAGCCAATTCCCAGTAGTTTCTTCGAACTCGTCAAGCGGATAGTGGGCACCTGTCCTCGACTTGATATTATCAAGCGATCAGTCTGTATAGAAGGTGCGCGAATGGTGCTTGCCCATGAAAAAGTGCATTGAGGGAAGCTTGACGCAGAAAAGCTAATAACTGAGGGGCCTCCAGAGGGTAAGGAGCATCGCAAGCCCGAACTGTATTATGAAGGTGTAATGAGGGGTGCCCGCCTGGCGGCGGACAAGTGCACCAAAGACATTATATTTCCCTGAGGGCATTTTTGCCATCGTTTGTAATATGGGATAATGGCACTTTTATTATAAGTTGCCTATTTGGTTTGAACATGTGTTCTTCCTTTGTGGCTGTTTATTGTATATAAATTCTGAGAGTTGGTCAGTCCTCGGCTTCAGCCCCCACGAGAGAAGTACGGGGGTGTTCGGGGTATTTATGAACACTCTTTATCCCATTGTTGGGTCCTTATAAGGAGGCGTTTCTCACCATGAACCAGGCAATCGGACTATAGGGCCTTACTACTCTCACTTAGCCGTAGGAATACGAGTATGGTTGGCGCAGCCCCTAGTGTCCGGAAGACCGGACTAGGGGCTCTATTGGCGCCTGATCGGTAGACCGATCCGTCGCAATATGCATTTTATAATGGCGTTATGCGGAATGAATCTTTAAGGATTTTGCAACCTCTCGAACAGCTGACCAGCTCTCGCCGCATCATGACAGTCGGTTTTCGGCTTTCTCTACTGAGGTACTCGTCCGGTAGATCCGGGACACAATCGCAGTAGTTCTCCCAGTGCTACCTTAGCTGACGGAACGGAACGTAAGGTACCAAAACATGGGAGCAGGACAAACCCAACCAATGACCCAAGACATGATTCGGAGCTGATGCATATAGTGCTATAAGTTCGGGGTGCCGAGCGACCGAGAAGGTGGTCGGACTTTATTGCCGTACTGTGGAGCCCTTGGCATAACCGGGCGTAACACGAACCGTGGCTGGCACTTTTATGGCAAAGAGGCATCGATGATAAATGATGACCGGTGCATGTTTAGTTAAGTCTATGCATTGTAGTAATATGATATGTCCATGCATATGAATGTGATTTATGATTATGAAAAAGAGATGGTTTTCTGGCGGAACCTGTGGTGGCTGGACTGGAGGGGGCTGTGAATGGGTCGAAAGTGAATCCGAACTGCCGTCTACCTGCGTGGTCCTGTCCTTGTGTGTTCGGGCCGACTTCACGCCGCCAAACCTGTTCTGCATAAGAGTTAGTTTGTGAAGGTAAGTGAGCGGAGGGTGCCGAACGTCCTCCTGTGGTTGGTCCAAAGGTTCCTGATCGGACCCTGGTGACCCCAGCCGCTATTCGAGAGGCAGCCCGGACTCCTCAGTTGGTATCCGGATAGCTGGCTGTCATATCAAAATATTGACAGGCATGCGCGACTTGCTCCTCTTGCGGCTGTATGATGCCCGCTTCTAAGGGCGGGGTTTGGCTCTGCACGCAGGCATGAGTGTATTAACGGTGCTGGCCTGATGATTTACCACGTGGAATCTAGCCAACGTGGTTCATCTTGTTAGCATACGGTGTGATACCGTATAGGGGGAATGCGCCGATGGCGCGGCCTTATTTGGTTATCTGAAAACAACCGTTAGGACGGCGGGCAAATGATCTTAGCCTTTGTGCCTGGCACCTTGTAGAAGATGTTTATTTGTACGCTCGCTTGGGCGGGCTTTTATTGTTTGAGGAGCCCCTGGACTGTTAGGTCTGGGGGTATGCAATTGAATTGCTGTGGTTTGTGTGGTAGGGGGCGACCGGCCGTACTGTTGTGCTGGGGGGGGGGGCTTTTGACTAAGCGCCTCCCTCAATGTTTCCGGCACACGCCCGGTTGCTTTACTTTGGAGATCCGGCATTCTCCATTAGTATGTTTTGCCATTCTTTTGGGAGTACTGTGAATTTCGCATGACTGATTGAGTTTGTGGCTTGGGCCGAATAGGCTTGAGCTGTTCCTTGTCCGTTGACCGGACTAGGATTTGCTGAACTTAAAACCAGCTTCCCTGATTTGCCGTTTATGACCGTTGTGCCGGGGCCTGAGGCTGCTTCTTCGTGTATCCTTCTTGCTAGTTTGGATCGTAGTGGTGTGCGGACGTCGGGTTGTGTGCCTTTGATTTTCCTACTTAGGTTGAGGTAGCCAGTTGTGCCGCGTGTGCCCTTTGTTAGGGCGGTCGAGTCCGTACTTCTCGGTGGCCAGGATCTTGGTCCACCATTGTATTAGCAAATCCTGTTCGGCCTTAAGCTGCTCTTGCTTCCTTTGCAGACTCTTTGCGGTGGCTATGAGTCGTCGCCTAAAGCGAACTTGTTCCACTGGGTCTTCAGGCATGCCAAATTCGTCATTGTTGAGGCTTACCTCGTCTTCGGAGGGGGGGTAGTATAGTTGTTCCTCTCCAAGTATCCCATCATGGCCTGCACGGCCTGCTTGATGGTCGGCTGATCAGGACTGTATTCCTCTTCGGTACTATCCAGATCATCTCTGGGACCGGTATTGATGTGGCGGGGCTTGGAGTGGCGTCGGAGACGCCCATGTTTTGCTTTTCCTCCCGAGGGGTTGTCCTCCACTGCCTCGTCGCCGTTGGTTTCTTTCGGACTGTCCACCATGGATATATCGTTTGAAGAGGTGGTTGTCCACCGCCCTGTGAGCGGTGGCTCCTGTATATCTCCTGCATCGTCGTCCATACCGTCAATGTCTTCGAAGTCAAAGTCGAGCACGTCGGTTAAATCATCGATCATGGCGACAAAGTGGGTGGTGGGTGGGCAGTGAATTCCTTCGTTGCCTGCTTCCCACACCAGCCGGACATAGTTCGGCCCAAAGTCTCCTGACAAAGAGAGAGACTTCAATGAGTTCAGCATGTCGCCAAAGGGTGAGTGCTGAAAGATGTCCGCAATGGTAAACTCCATTATCGGAGCGCAACCTAGCTTGACTGGCATGAGAGTGAGCGGACCAGGACCAACATCCGGATACGAGTCCGGGGGTCCGGGTTTACAGGCCTCCACAGCGGTGGGACCCGTGTTCGGCTCCACCGCCGATAAGTGTGCGGCCTGTGGAGCGGGGTCTAGCCCTCCATCCATAGGCAACGCAACCTGCCCTGGATTTAGATCCAAGGCTGCTTCGGGGTGATGTCCCGGGCACTGTCCGACAGCAGGTCTAGGCCATGCTCGTCGTGGCTGTCCGGCGCTCCTGGCGCAGGTTCGAACTTGTCGAAGATCCAGTCTCCGCGGATATCTTCCGTGTAGTTCGAGTTTCTGAACCTGATCTGGTGGCTTGGGGCGAAGCTGTCAATCTGCTCCAACTGGCCAAGCGAATTGGCCCGCAGTGCGAAGCCGCCGAACACAAAGATCTGTCCGGGGAGAAAAGTCTCACCCTGGACCGTGTTGTTGACAATTGAAGACGCCATCAAGCCTCAAACCGATGACACAGAGGAACTCTCAATGAAAGCACCAATGTCGGTGTCAAAACTGGCGGATCTCGGGTAGGGGGTCCCGATCTGTGCGTCTTAAGCTGATGGTAATAGGAAGCAAGGGACACAATATTTACCCAGGTTCGGGCCCTCTCGATGTAGGTAAAACCCTACTTCCTGCTTGATTAATATTGAAGATATGTGGAATACAAGAGTAGATCTACCACGAGATCGTAGAGGCTAAACCCTATGAGCTAGCCTATGCTGGTATGATAATTGTGATCGGCCTTCTAAGGACCATGCTCTCCGGTTTATATAGACACCGGAGAGCTAGGGTTTACATGGAGTCGGTTACAAGGAAGGAAACATAATATCCGGATTGCCAAGCTTGTCTTCCACGCAAAGGAGAGTCCCATCCGGACACGAGCCGAAGTCTTGAGTCTTGTATCTTGATGCTTCCATAGTCTGGACGATGTATATAGTCTGGCTGTCCGAATACCCCCTTATCCAGGACTCCCTCACCGACCAGTATCCGACATGGAGGTTCGGCAGCTTTGGCACTCGACCCAATCATCGACGGATCCCATCTCATGCAAGTCCTCATGGATAGTGGCAGTAGTCTTAACCTGCTTTACCAGGACATCGTCTGCAAAATGGGTATTGATCCATCAAGAATCAAACCCACTAAAACTACCTTTAAAGGAGTAATATCTAGTGTAGAAGCCCGTTGCTCGGGCTCAATAACATTGGAGGTCATCTTCGGCTCGCACAGCTTCCGTAGTGAAGACTTGATCTTTGATATCGTCCCCTTCCGAAGTGGCTATCACGCACTGCTCGGACGAACCGCTTTCACTTGATTCAACGTGGTCCCACACTATACGTATTTAAAGCTCAAGATGCCCGGCCCACGTGGCATCATAATAGTCAATGGAAACACGAAATGCTCCCTCCATACTGAGGAGCACACCATGGCCCTCGTAGCCGAAGTACAGAGCTGCCCTATCAAGTCGCACACCTCATCGGCCATCAAGCCGCTGGACTTTGTTAAAAGAGTCCGGTCAGTCTCGCAAGCTGACGGCTCGGTACTTCCCGAGCTAGACTAGCAGTTTTGCCTTCGTCGATCGCCGCACACACCCGTAGAATTCGTACCGCGCATGCATCATTACGCACTCAAAATACCTTGGGCATCAACGGAGGCACAATACAGACAGGTCTATAGTATGGTTCAACCTTGTATGACCTTCCACCTTTCTTCAATTACTTTTTCTCTCCTACCACATTTGCATTCGAACCTATATATCCTACGGACTCACAAGGACTCTCTTCGAGCCCTGTTTCATGCAGATAACCGAAGACCATTCCTTTTAAGGAACCCCTCTCTACAAGGCGAAAGCGGCGCAAACGTGCGACATGATATCCAAAGGACTCTTTAGACCAAACCTTATTCAAAGGACCTGTATTGAGCTTTTCTCCTTATTATTCGACCCCCGGCATGTAAAATGGCTTTGGTGCTTATGGTACCCTTTGTAAGATCACGTTTTGATGTATCAATCAGATCCTAGTGTGGACAATTTTTTGGTATCAACTTTATTCATAAAACTGTACTCCATCTCCCCAGTTGTCACACTCAGATACCTTGACATCCATTTCCAGGGGCTCTATACGGCCACATATGTGTCGCCAAACAAAAGCCCAAACAACTTTGTAGCACCGGCTCTGAATCATGTCCCGAACTTTGTAGCACCGGCTCTATACGGCCACATACGGCCACATATCCCGAACTTGGCATTATATGCATCGGCTCTGAATCATGTCTTTGGTCAATAGTTGGGTTGCCCAGCTCCTGTGTTTGCTACCTTACGTTCCGTTTGTTTGGCTAGGGTAGTAAAGGGAGAACTACTGCGATTGTGTTTCTGGTTCATCCGGTCCAGCACCTCAGTAGATAAAGCTGAAAACTGACTGTCATGATGCGGCGAGAGCTGGTTAGCCACTCGGCGACTTACTAAATCTTTAACGATTTTTTACATATTAAATGAAGGACTATTTTTCCGGTCATGTACGTAATGCATCCGCATTCGGATAGCCGCATACGCACCAGGGGCTATTTCATAGCCCCATTGTCGAACTTCTATGGCTAAGTGAGAGGGGTAAAGCCATATAGTACGACTGCCTGGTTCGCCGCACTAACACCTCCGTTACGGACCAAGACGTTGGGACAAGAGTGCTCATGTGCCATTCCGAACACCCCCGTAGCATCTACGTGGGGGCCAAAGCCGACGACTGGAAAACTCTCAGGAATACAAAAGCGGTTGTACAGGAGGAAAGAACTTTTATACAATGGCACAAATACATCACAAAGCCTTAATATATATAATAAACACGTTCGGGTCGTTCAGATACATTCATTCGAATATAATGTCCTTTGAGCATTGACCCTCTATTAAGCGAGCACCCTCTAGGACGTCATCTAAATAGCACTCCGGCGTGTGGTGGTCCTTGCCTTCGGGGGGACCCTCAACCATGATAACGGTGGCCTTCATCTTTGCCCAGTGCATCTTGATGCAGGCGAAGGTCATCCATGCACCTTCTATGCACACTGGCCGCTTGATTGCATCAATTCGAGGCACATCATCGATGAGTTGCCGCACTTGGCCAAAATAGCTGCTCGAAACGGGTTCGCCTAACCACAGCCTGTTGGGATCTACGGTAGGGTGCGTCGATTGCAAATTGAAATTTCCTACGCGCAGAACAACCAAGAACATGCTATGGGAGTTGGATCAAAGTTCGTTACCACTAGACGCGTAGTGCCGTGCAGCGGAAGTAGAGTTGAGGCAGCGCGTCCGCGTGGATCATCTCCTCCTCGTCCGATCTCCCTCGAACAGCCGGTCATCCGATCCCACATACAAGTTTGCCGGAGCGGCGCAAGTGCACCGCCTCTAACGGTATCCGCGCGTGTAGTAGGAACACCGTGCGGAGGACTGCTAGGTCCAATCACACAGTCGGCAACGAGTGGAGGTGACTATTCTCAACACATGCAAACCCTAGTCGCAGCACCGAAGCGATCAACCGCATGAGTGTGCCGCACCCCCACTTTATATAGGCGTCCGTCGCAGGCTCAACACTTGGGCCTTGCACGGACCCTAAAGCCCAAAGTCTACTCAATCACGTTCCTAGTCCAGTTCGGATCACATCCGACCAGTGTCGTACGAACCGACCTCGTAGGTTCCTTCCCATAAGCGCGCGACCCCTTAGGTTCAAGTCGGCTTGGTCATAGTTCGGATCACCTCCGACCTGCGCGGTTGGTAGCGGCCTCTAGCAAGGCATGCCGACCACCAAGCAGACTATGAAGCTGGTTAGGCGAACCTGTACAACGTGTCACACTTTTGTTCCCTTTGCCACACGATATATGTTGTCGGGCTCAAGGCGAGATTGTCATCCTTGTGCTAGCCCGACCTCTTTCTCGTTCCAGTGATACTGACCTCAATCCGGATTATCTCATAATCCTTGTCGCATGGCCATGCTTATCTGGGTCGGATCACACAAGGGGCCCAGAGTATATCTCTCCTGATAGAAGGGGCAAATCCCATCTTGCTCGACCATGTCTCACATCATGGGACTGGACAAACCCGAAACCTACCTTTGTAACTACCCAGTCACGGAGTAGCGTTTGGTCAGCCCAAAGCAAGTCTGTCACCATCCCGAGTACATGCGTCAGCTCAGGTCTTAGGACATAGGATGTATGTTGTACTAGAGACTCACAGATGACATATCGCTACGTCTCATAGTTGGGTCTGTCCGACTCGGACCTTATCTCGACTCGGATCTGACTACGTCGAATCCGACCAGACCTTTCCAAGTCCATATTATCCGGTTAGCATCCAATGCTCCATGGCTAGTGAGACCAAGCCATCGACCGTGTCATATGCTAGTCTAGTCGACTGCGCGTCCACACAGCCCTTTCGACTAGGGACCTTTTAGGACAGTCATCATACAATGCATAGTCCCACAAACAAGTCATGTACTTGCTGATACACATCATTGATAATGTCCAAGGACTATCTTTATTCATAAACACATAGGAAATATCATCATACATGATTGCCTCTAGGGCATATCTCCAACAGTCTCCCACTTGCGCTAGAGTCAATCAAATAAACATCAAATGCCCATAGCTCTAACGTGCCCCTCATGCTGGGGTTGTTGTGGGGACCCCGACTCATAAGTCGTGATCACCGATTGCACGTGTATAGTGATCCCAGAGATCAATGCTCACTAAACACACAGAAGCTGAATAACAAGAGTCTTACATCCATACATACCATCTTACATAAAAATATGACCGTTATGGTCAAGTCTTGAGTATAACATCTCAGCGGAAATCTTCATCGATAACTTGGACCCATGCCATCTGCCTTAACCCTATAGGCATTCTGACTAGGAAGCGTCCTAGCTCGCACGATCGTCACCAAAATCACTTCTTCGTATACCTGCTCTTTAAAGCCTGGCCAAGTAAATAGCCAGGGACAAGCTAGTGAGTACGTTTGAATGTACTCGCAAGCAACCCAAGAGTGATAACAAAAGAATTATGCAAAGCTCTACTGCTTAATTGGCATTTTTGCGGAAAGCTAGTTTTTCTCATGCAAGTATGATCAACATTTTTCAAGGACATGAATGTGTCTGCAACAGGTAACGAGAGGTTACATACATCAACATCGAGAAAGAGTTATAAACAGCTCATGCTCAAGCTCATCGTGACTTCCTCACGAGTCACATCATCAATATCACCAAACTGTGTTGTCTTTCAGAAACATACGGACATAGTCTAAGCAGCAGCACCCAACTGTCCTTAATCGCGGACACGGCTATTCGAATAGTTTGACACTCTGCAGAGGTTGCACACTTTACCCACAAGATCCGGGGAACTTCCATGTCATCCACGACCCGCGGTACCTTAAGTACCCAGGGTAAGCACCCGATCACTACCTTTCCCTAGACGACACTAACATAGAGTCCACTCGATTGGTAGTAACCCCCGTGCCCAACATTTCACATCTTAAAATTGTGGAGCCTCGCTCCCATATTCATCACATACCACAAGCACGGGGTACCAACGGTGTGTCCGGTGCCCTGTGAAAACAGTCATGGCCGCCCTACCTGGCACGACCCCGTCCCGAGAGAGAGCACCAACTCTCCCCCGTCACTAGTAATGCAGGCTCCAAGCTAGTATCGACCTAGGTAATCAATAATGCCCTTTCCCATATAAGGGTAGAGTGGTTGCGCATGTAAGGTTGGGACAGTCGACAAATCTTAAATCTAATCCGTCTTTGTAAACAACACTTTCATCGTGCCTCGGTACACTACCTATCCACCAAGTAGTGACCTAGATCATCATCATCTCCCAGGGGCATTAGTGGCACCCACTTGGGATATTTGCAAGTATGTCAAACCACACTTGTTCCTTACCATGCATAACTCCGACCCATTTTGCTCAGCCAACAACTATAGCATATTTCTACAATCCAACAACACAACTCTAAACAAGGATAGAGTCATGAACAATGCAAGTATCAACGGGGTGTGCAACGAAGGCAAACCTAGCAAGGTTGCCATTCAAGATATCATGCCTTCAACAATCACGGAAAGAAATGCTACTATGATAAAAAGGGTTCTTCATGGTCAAAGGGTTGCTTGCCTGGTTTCTTCAGAGTCTTGAAATCTTCTGATCCTTCTCCAAGCACTCTGTTTACTTCATCAACTAACGCCGGAAACGATCACAATAAGCAACACAACAAGGTAAAAATAAAAGTGCTCTAAAAATATGAAGTTGACTTTTCTAGGACTTCCCTGGTTATATGAAAAATAACCAGAGTGGTTTCATTGGAATTGGATCAGTGGTTATTTCTGGACATTTCAATATGATGGAATAAATGGATTCAATGGATCTGCAAGTTGTCCACAGAATGCCTTTTATAAAAATGAGTAAAAGTACCCATTAAATCAGGCATGATTTTAGAAACATTTAGAAATTGGTTTCACTATATTTGGAGTTAAAATGAATATCCTATGGATTTTTGAAGTGGACTTGTGTGGATAAATGACCTATTTATTGCATTCAGTGAAAACCAAGCACAATAAAAATGTTCATTATGCGTCATTAAATAGATCTGGATTTATGGAGTCTCTGGAAATTTGAATGATCAATTTTGGAGTCCATTTGAATTGTTTATGGATTTGTGAAACTCACTGGAAAAGAAAAAAGAAAAGGAAATGTTTAGGCTTATACCTAAAACACGTACTTGGCATGAGATAGCTAGTGGCCCGGCCCAGCAACTCAGCAGCGTGCGGGAAAGGGCCACGTCGAAGGCGTTTTTCACGCGGGCGCCTACACTTATGCCAGCTGGGCGTGGCGCTTCAGTGGCTGATGGGCGGGTCCCACGAGCAGGTCGCTCGCCCTGCCCCGCGTCGTCTTCAACCCCGCGACGCCAGGCAGAGGGCGCCGGCCTCACTCGCCGTCGGCGCTACCCTGCCCATCTGCGCCGGCCGGCGGTGGGGGAAGAGCTGTGCGGCTCGGCTGCGCCCGAAGGAGGAGGCAGGGGGAAGGCAGCGCCTTCGTCGTGCGTGTGCGAACGCCATCGGAGCAGTGGTGTCACGCCCAATATGCGACCCTATCCAAAAGGAACTCGAAGGTCCCACCAAGGATAGACCCGCATATTGAAACGCTTTTGCAAGGTGGATATCATTACATCAACATTACATAATAGATGGGGATACATACATAAGGCATACAATGCCACACGAATACAACATCACAATACAAAAGGAGCAACATCCGGCTACGGATGAAACACAAACAGAAACTCAAACGACATCCACCCTGCTAGCCCAGGCTGCCGACCTGGAACCTATCCCTGATCGAAGAAGAAGCAGAAGAAGAACTCAACACAAGCAAGCATCGCTCTCGCGTCATGATCATCGCACAACCTGTACCTGCAACTGTTGTTGTAGTAATCTGTGAGCCACGAGGACTCAACAATCCCATTACCATGGGTATCAAGACTAGCAAAGCTTAAAGGAAAGGAAGGGGTAAAGTGGTGAGGCTGCAGTAGCGACTAAGCATATATGGTGGCTAACATACGCAAATAAGAGCGAGAAAAGAGCAAAAGGAACGGTCGTGAAGCTAGCAATGATCAAGAAGTGATCCTGAACTCCTACTTACGTCAATCGTAACCCAGAAACCGTGTTCACTTCCAGAACTCCGCCGAGAAGAGACCATCACGGCTACACAAGCGGTTGATGCGTTTTAATTCGGATCTGGTGTCAAGTTATCTACAACCGGACATTAACAAATTCCCATCTGCCTATAACCGCAGGCACAACTTTCGAAAGATTATACCCTGCAGGGGTGTCCCAACTTAGCCCATGAAAAGCTCTCGCGATCAACGAAGGATATACCTTCTCCCAGGAAGACCCGATCAGACTTGGAGTCCCGGTTTACAAGACATTTCGACAATGGTAAAACAAGACCAGCAAAGCCACCCGATGCGCCGACAAATCCCGATAGGAGCTGCACATATCTTGTTCTCAGGGCAACACCGGATAGGTCAGCCTACGAGTAAAACCAGACCTCGAGTTGCCCCGAGGTGGCCCCGCAGTCTGCCCGGTTCGGACCAACACTTAGACAAGCACTGGCCCGGGGGGGGGGGCTAAAATAAAGATGACCCTCGGGTTGGCCGACCCAAGGGAAAGGGTAGGTGGTGGTGAGGCAAATGGTAAAACCAAGGTTGGGCCTTGCTGGAGGAGTTTTATTCAAAGCGAACTGTCAAGGGGGTCCCATAAATCACCCGACCACGTAAGGAACGCAAAATCCGGGAACATAACACCGGTATGACGGAAACTAGGGCGGCAAGAGTGGAACAAAATACTAGGCAAAAGGCCGAGTCTACCACCCTTTACCAAGTATATAGATGCATTAATAATATAAGAGATATTGTGATATCCCAACCAAAAATCCTGTCCACCATGGAGAAATCTTCAACTTCACCTGCAACTAGCAACGCTATAAGAGGGGCTGAGCAAAGCGGCAACATAGCCAAACAACGGTTTGCGTAGGAAAGGGGTCAAAGGTTAGAGGTTCATGGCAATATGGGAGGCTTGATGAGCAAAAGATAGGTAACGCGGCATAGCGATAGAACGAAGCAACTAGCATAGCAATGATAGTAGTGAGATCCAGGGGTAGCGGTCATCTTGCCTGAAATCCCGCAAGGAATAAGAACGAGTCCATGAAGAAGACGAACGGATGAAGCCGAACCAAGCGTAGACGAACGAATCCTCACGATCGCAACGAAACAGGAACTATCGAAAAGAAGCACACAACAAGGTAAACACACCACACATGAACAAGGCATGATGCACAACAAGCATGATGCATGACAAGACTGCATGAAGCTACTCATGGCAAGAGATGATGCAAACAAGAGCAACACACTAAGGCAAGTTTAAATGAGGCCGGGAACAACATATAACAATTCCGGTAAGTCCTCATATGCATATTTCGAAATTGGTCCAGATCTGAATAAACCTTATGTTCAAGTTGTTAAACAGCAAGTTAAGATGCACAAAGATGATCTACACGAGATTCTAGTCAAGTTACATATAAAGTTCATTTAGTTCGGAGCTACGGTCTAGAAGATATGAGCAAAACAAGTTAAACATGGCATTGATGCAAAATGCACCCAAACATCAAGCAAACACCTCAAAACAAGGATGCAACATGATAATATGAAGCTACATGCAAAATCAAGCAAGTTTCATATAGAGCACACTCAAAACGGAGCAACGGTTCAACACATGCACACTATACAAGTTTAAAGGACAAGCTGTCCAAAACAGCAACTAGGCATATTGCAAGCATCAAAACAACATGCTACAACACCTCAACATAATAACAAAAGGCATGGGCATGATGTACAGGTAAAGCACAACAAAACATGAACACTGAGCTATCTCCAGAAACCACTAGAACATCCTCAAACACACATGGTAAGATTGCAAGTTATAACAATTTCAGACTTTGCAGAAAATAACATCACGATGCAATGTTCAGAGCTATCAAAGAACATGTTGCAGGAACTTACCATGGCAAAAAAAGGCATGGCATGAATCTACTAATTGCATAGAACAAGAGTCCCTTACTGACCATAAGCCAAAAAGGAACAGAAAATATGATGGCACCCACGTAAACATGGCAACTTATAATACAGATTGAAACATGGCAGAAACAGAATTATGAAGGCATGTAGATGAGCTTGTGCAACTCACTACAGAGCATTACATGGCATGGCAAGGCACTCAACAGTAAGAAGACATATTTGTGAAGTTAATCATGGCAAGATAAAGGTCATAGGATGCATGGAACACTAGGACCAACCATGGTAACAACTGAACTTAATGTAAACAGGCTGACAGCAACATTATCAAGCAACTTTGGAGCAAGATATGAACAAGCTACAGCAAGCTATAAATTCAAACAGGGCCATGGATGTATAGAGCAAGACATGTAGATCAAAACATGTTTATAGAACATCTCCAGATTATGCATAGAATGATTAGTAGCAACATGTTTATATAGCATCACGAAATAACAGATTCAGCCTAGCAAAACAGCAACATCATGTACACTAAACAAGCTCGATTCACTCATCACAAGTCATTGCATGACAAGATAATCATAGCATCATCAAGAAGACATTTTTATGAAACAAACCAAGTCAAGAACAAGTCCATAGCATGCAAGGATCATCTACAACAACCTTGGCCAAATTGAATAACAAGTAAACAATCTGCCAGGAAACATTTTGAAGCAAAAATAGAGCACGAAAATGACATGGTAGACTACTCCATAATTGCAACCAAGGGAATGAATGGATAGACAATAACCACATGTTCAAAACACCCTTACTGAAGTATCTCAAAATATGCATGGATCTCTCTGTAGCATCAAGTTTACATGGCATCAAAATAACAGTAGAACAGGGACTAAAACCAGCAATATCACGAAGCCTAGTTTGCATGCTTGTGCTAGTCACCACATTGATCACAAAAATACATGGTAAGCACCTCTGTAAAGAAGACATAGCATAGATCAAAACACCTGTAGACATCAACCTCATAGGATGTACACATCAATCATGGCAAAAATGATAAATGAGCTCGTTCTGTAAACAGACAGCAGAAAACATCATGAAGCACTCTTACAACGATGATTCAGGCATCTAGATGACTGCAAATGAATATGATGCAATGTAATGAAATAATGTACTCGTTGAGGCGAACAATTTGACATATTACACGCACAAAATGGAGCTACGGATGCAGAGATACAAGAGGTCAAACATGGCATGAAAATTACAAAACTCTGGGACTTGGCAGTTTCTGGAAAAAAACGGACGAGCGTCGAAAAGCTAAATGACGCCCGGGGCGTGGGATAGGGGGGCGGCTCACCACGTGGGCCGAGGCCCAGAAGGGGAAGGAGGCAGGCCGGCTTGGGCCTGGGGGCAGCAGGCCGGGGCTGGGCCGGCGCACTGGGCGCTGCTGGGCCGGGTCCATCCGGACGTAGCTCCCGCCCGAGGCGGAGCACGACGGCGCAGGCGGCGATTGGCGATGGCAGGCGGCGCGGCGGGGTCCATGGCGAGCGGCGGAAGGGGCCGGGAGCGGCCGATCCGGGCGCGGGCTCCCCGGATCTGGCCGGACTCTGGCACAGGGCGGCGCCGGGAGGCGCAGAGTTGGTCGGGCGTGTGGGGTCCAGCGAGGGGAGGTCGAGGTGGCGCGGGCGACGGGAGGAGGCGGCACCGGCGGGCGTCGGCGCGGCGCCAGACGGCGGCGGGGTCGTTGGAGCTCGGCGGCGCTCGGCGAGGGGCGCGACGGCGGGAGCCAGACGGCGCGAAGGACGACGGCGGGGTCGGGCGGCGTCGCAGGGCTCGGCGAGCGACGCTCGGCGGCGGCGGGTGGCTGCGGGCCTCGGGGCCCAGATCGAGGCCCGGGCGGGCCTGACGCGGGCCTGGCGGCGGCGCGGTGGGAACGGCGGCGGCAGGGACACATGGCAGACGCGGATTGGACGAGGGGGCGCGGGGCGGACGTGTCCGGCGAGGTGCGGACGCGTCCGGTGGCGCGAGGGGAGCGAGGCTAGGGTTAGGGTAGGATTAGACCGCGAATTTGGACGGGGAGGGCATATTTATAGGTAGTGGGAGCTAGGAGAGTCCAAATGAGGAGCGGTGTTTGGCCACACGATCGTGATCGAATGACCGAGAGCATGGAGGGGAGTTAGATGGGTTTTGGGCCACTTTGGAAGGGGTGTTGGGCTGCAAGGAGAAGGGGGTTTTACTGTTACGCGGTTAACCGTTGTAGTATCAAACGACCTCAAATGGCACGAAACTTGACAGGCGGTCTACTGGTGCTATACCAAGGCCACTTGGCAAGCCTCGGTCCATTCCGAGAACGTTTAACATCCACTCACAACGAGAGGCAAAAGGGGAACGCCGAAGGGCATCGGAGCGCCGGATTACAAAACGGACAACGGGGAAAAGGCTTGGATGCATGAGACGAACACGTATGCAAAATGAAATGCACATGATGACATGATAAAATGCAACACGCAAGCAAATGACATGGCAATGACGACGAATAACTGGCAGACACCTGGCGCATCGGATCCGGGGCGTTACAAGTGGCTTGGCCGCCGCCCGTGCCGGCGATTCCAGCCACCTCCCGCGGTGTGCTGCGCACCGGAGAGCTCAGGACAGAGTTCCGCATCCATCCAGATGCCCAAGGCATGTCGGGGAGGTCCGAAGAGGTGGAGAGCGGGATGGCCGTGGAAGAGGCCACCGGCCATGGAGGTGGACACAGGGCACGAGGGGGCGAGAGAGCTTGTCCGGGAGGTTGCGGGGGAAAGGGAGAGCGGGAAGATGCCAGAGAGCTCGAGGGGGGATCCATATAGAGGGGGCGTTGGTGCATAGTGGGCGCGGTCTAGGGCGCGCTCGATGAGCTCCGTAGAGGGAGAAGGAGGGCCAGGAAGGAAGGGCCTGGCAGTGTTGCGTGTCTTGGACGTCGAGGCAACCTTGGGAGACACGAGGGAGAGGCCCGAGGTCCACGGGAGCATCGGGCAGAGGGCGGCTATAGTGTGGGAGTGCACTGTAGCATGCTCCAGAGCATGCATATGGCCGTCATGGCCATTTTTCTAGCGCTCTGGGCTTGGCCTCTAGTGTCTGGGGGCTCTAGGGGGAAGTAAAGAAGTGGGTAGGGGCATTGGATGCCCTGGATAGCGAGTATGAGAGGAGAGAGGTTGAGGGAGAGAGAGAAACTGTTGTCCAGAGGGGTAAATGAGGGTGTTTCACCCATCAATCATTGATAAAAAGCCAGGGGAGAGGTACTGGAGGTATAAGAGGTCTAGTAGGAGCTGTGGTAAGAAGGGGAACTCATGGAGATTAGTTAAAGGGGTTAAAACATGCATTTTGAAATTCTGCCAAAAGGTGTTTGATGGTGGTTTTGGCAAGAAGATGAACTCCTATTGTCATGAGGCTTGACAGGGTCAAATGGTATGAGAAAATAAGAGGTTCCACCAATATTGAGTCAATTTGGGAAAAGTTGCCAATGCAACTTTTGTAAACCCTAGAAATCAACAGAAATTGACTTCCCAAGATTTAGTCATGCATATCGTTTATCCTTGATGCACCACTTGGTTTCGTGTCATCATTTGATGTTATTAACATGTCCACAAAAGTTGAGATCGAAAGGAGAAAGTTGCCAATGTAGAGTTGTTCAAATTTGGTTCTGTACAGGAAGGGTTTTGGGGCACTTTGATCAAGTTAACTTGTTCTCCAACTTTGTCTACTTGGTCTGGATGAGTGATTAGACCATTTTAGCATGTGGACCAATCTTGAGAGTATTTGGACAAGTTTGGTAATGCAAAGTTGTTCAAACTTGGAAAAGGGCAGAAATGGTTTTGAGAGGGTTTCATGGGGTTATACTATTCTCCATGACATGAGGCTTGGCCAGATCATCAAATTTGACATATGTGACATGCTAGAATTTTCTTGGGAGTTTTAGAGAATATTTCCTTTGTAAATATTTCAAAAGCTTTAAATATCCAGGAAGGATTTTTGAGGGATTTGACCAATATTTTGAACATGACCATGTGTTGAAACTCATATATATGAACAATATATGTCCACTGAGTTTCCCTATATTTTCACAAATATTTTCAAAAACAATAAAATAATTTTAACATATTAAAGACCATTTCTGTCCTAAAGAAAAAGCCTTTAAATAAAATAGTAAAATAACTTCTAAAAATATATTTTTGTGGTTTTTGGGAGTCCTATACCTAATAGGTTTCAAATATACTCTTTGAAATATTTTTCATACCCCAAATCAAGTATTTGTGGTGCAACCTCAATCGAGGGGGTTTTGGAAATGCTAAATTTAGAAAAATACTTTTTGGCCAAATTATTTTTATAAGAAAATTCTATACTGTACTATACACATGGCATGATCATTGGGCAGAAGTTTTGGATCAAGGAGAAAGAGTATAAGAGTTGGAGGATTTATTTGATTTTTAGAGCACTTGCAAACAATAGACAAAATCCAATCAAGGCAAAGTCCAAAACACACAAAAGTTTTTTTGAAACCACATTTTATCATGATTATCACCTTAAGCGTTGTGCCAAGAAAATCAGGGTGTGACAGACCTACCCCCCATGCAAGAATCTCGTCCCCGAGATTCCCAAACTAGGCGTGAAAAGGAGTATGGAAACTTGGATTTGGGGTAGTCTTCACGTCCTCATACTGCTTATGCTTCCGAGTGGTGCTCCATTGAACCTTGAAGTACTTGATGGTGTGGCTTTGTGTATGACGTTCTGCTTGATCTAGGTTGCTAAGGGGTTTCTCGCATATGCCAGGTTGGGCTGAAGGTCGGTGGCTTGACGATCGATGTCCTTGTAGAGATCGTGCTTGTCAGGAAGTTGGAAACACTTCCGGAGTTGTCTCGTGTGAAAAAAAATAATATTGTGCACTCAGGTGGCAACTCCAGCTGGTAGCCATCTACTCTTCGATCGTCTCGCAGTGATCTCAAAGAGGGTCGATAATCTTGGTGTGAGCTTCACTTTGACATGAAAATGGTGGGTTCCTTTGAGAGGAGCGGCTCGCAGTAACACATGGTCTTCGATGCGGAAGTATACTTCTTGATGACGGTGGTTGATATAGTTCTTCCTCCTTGACATGGCGGTCTTCAAATGTTCCTTGACCAGCTGAATGGCTCTTCTTCCGTCTTCGGGTAGACAAGTAGGTAACCAAATAATGATGACAACTATCTTGTCTAAGTACTCCATGAAGACTTTGTTCACGGGGTACATAAAGTAGGCTAGGGGATTGGTGGTGGTCACGGTTGAGTGTTGGCCAGGGTCTACTTGACCTAGAGCCAAAGCCCATGGTCATGATCCGACCATGTTGTGGCTTGGTAGGTCGTAAGGGTTTCGAGGGTTCTAGTGTGCAAGTGAACATTTATCATCTTATCTTTAAGCACGGTTTTTCTGAGATACCAATAGTTCTACCTAGTCCTTCAAACAAATAACCTTATACCACCGAAAGCCTCATTTCGTATAGGTCAAATCCAATCATCACTCATGTTATCTATATTCTCGTGACTCCCGAGAGGAGGTCTAACAAAATCATATATGTCTACGATCCCCAAACTCATATGTATGGCTACCCCTAAAAATCCATGGGTAGAGCATACAAGCTTCCAAGTTGGAATAAAACACGACAATCCAAGTGCTCATCCTATTCTTCCCAGGTCCACGTTAGTGCATCTCTATCCTAAGGAAACACGTCGTATGCCACTCCAAAATCTTGTTTCCTTACTATGAATCAACTCCAACAACCCGTTAACTTCCATTAATCAGTACATAATCCATTAATTCTACAAATCCAAGGTCTATGGTGTTCCACATGATCTCCTAAAGTCCCTATAATCCCCAAATACTTGAAAGGGTTGTCTCTACTATAGTAAGCCCACCAATTTCCATCATCATGGTCAAGCAAACTCCAAGGTCATGCTTATATCAACTCCGACAATTAATCCAATCTCCTAGTTTATTGTCCACCGAGAAACATGGTATTATGATTGAGACCATCAACCAATTTTCTCCAAACCACGTATACATACTCAGTATCTATACTCAACTAGGATCACCTACTTAAATCCAAATCTCATGTCCAACGAGAATTTCTATATGTCTCCCCCAAGTCATCATCGTATTGCCAACTATCTCCCATTAATATCCCCTAGCTAAGTCAAATCCTTATACCTCCAAGTATGTCATCATGCGATCATAATTGTCCTACAAAATCCAGTTTACTCGGGGGTAATGAAAGCTATGCTAATCTATAACCATGATCCCACCAAGTTCATCTACCAATATGAAAGCCTCATAATCCATCAAATAGTCTCAGACGATTCCTCAGAGTCATTGATATAAACTCATCAAGTCATTCGTCCTCTATTCCTATATCCTCAAATTGGTCTTCCCTTGGCATCGTCAGTTTTGGTGCTATCTTAGGATGATAATTTGTTTGTTCACTATGTCCACTAGTTCCATAATGAACCCAGTGATGTGCAAGGTTACAGAGGCTTAACTGGTCTCTTGCAATTTGTAGGTTAAGCACATGGTTAAGGATTCGAGCTGGGGTATCTCGTGAAGTCTTGAAGGGTCTAGGGATGGGTTTCTAGTCTTGAGGTGTAAACATACGGGGTTGCACTTGGTGGAGGAGGTTGTAGCAAAAGTCTTCAGTGCTTGTGGGTCGCCGAGGTGGAATCCATGGTGTATCTTGTCTTGCTTGTCTTCAGTTGATGAGAGAGATGAGAGTGAAAAGTAGCATAGAGGAGGGATGCCTAAAGGGGGTTTTATGGTGCAAGTGCAAACAAACAAGTGCCAAAAAGGGCCAAACACAAACAACAAAATAAGGCAGGTGATATAGTCGCGTACTTGTTGCCTAGGGCAAAAGGGCGACTAATATGAAAACACAAACAAATAAAAGCAAGCAACACACAATCATGGTTCTATTCGAACCATCATACGGACTCGACTGCGCATAGGGGGTACACGACTCATCCTACCCTAGGGGTTCTCGGATTCAGTAGTCGTGCTTTGCTCCGTGCCTCGTGCAGTCTTTTGGGTTTTCCTCAGGTGTCGCTACGTCTCTTATAGTTGTTTGATGAAACGATCCATGTTGATCCTGAAGATTCTTCAACAACTTCTCGCCTATTGAAGTGATGGGTGAAGGTGGCTCCTCATAGA
The DNA here is from genome assembly GCF_018294505.1 of Triticum aestivum. Lineage (NCBI taxonomy): Eukaryota > Viridiplantae > Streptophyta > Magnoliopsida > Poales > Poaceae > Triticum > Triticum aestivum. The sequence goes on along the minus strand of NC_057795.1, from coordinate 420,921,055 downwards.
TGGCATTGACTTGGTCTCCTCTTGTCTTCTTATTCATGACAATCCTTTTTGCATTCTAAGGCATCAGCGGTTCCAGGTGGAAATCCTTTATGCAATGACATTAACAAGGCATAGTAGAGGTCCAGTCTGTCGGGCACATTGTTGACAATATCGTCACCGAGAGCGGGGCATGAAGAGAACCGTTTTCCTTCTCACTATAGTGAGGCAGACCAAATGGCGAGGTTCTCGTCCACCGGAGGTTCCGATACAACAACGGTAAGGACATGGTTGCTCTATTAGCGATGTATCTTATGATCTTGCATATCTTACACCCTGATCGTCTTGGGACAAGATTGCATCATCTTGGGGAAATGTCGAGGGTGTCACCGTCTTCTGGGTCTTGATGTCCTCATTCCTTGAGGATGCATCTTCTATTGGTATCGTCTTGTTCTGGTGTTGCCAATCTTGTGTTTCGAAGATGTGGGTGAACGTCTGGCAAGGCATCTCCCTTCTAGATTATCCCCGAGGATTACAAGGAATCCAGTGATCAGGGGCATAAGGATTCTACCGACCAAAAGTTTTGAAGGGGAAGAGATCAATAACGAAAGTATACCTTAGTTTTCGAAGAACTGAGAAGGGAAGAGAAGTATAGATAGTTTTGGAAAATTAGTAATAGTTCTAAAAATAGTTTTACCCTAACTAACGGCCATGCTAACTAAGGCTTCCTACGGTCAGGATGGCTCTGTGGGGACCCCGACTCATAAGTCGTGATCACCGATTGCACGTGTACAGTGATCCTAGAGATCAATGCTCACTGAACACACAAAAGCTGAATAACAAGAGTCTTACATCCATACATAGCATCTTACATAAATATTTGACCGTTATGGTCAAGTCTTGAGTATAACATCGCAGCGGAAATCTTCATCGATAACTTGGACCCATGCCATCTGCCTTAACCCTACAGGCATTCTGACTGGGAAGCGTCCTAGCTCACATGATCATCACCAAAATCGCTTCTTTGTATACCTGCTCTTTCAATCCTGGCCAAGTAAATAGCCAGGGACAAGCCAGTGAGTACGTTTGAATGTACTCGCAAGCAAACCAAGAGTGATAACAAAAGAATTATGCAAAGCTCTACTGCTTAATTGGCATTTTTGCGGAAAGCTAGTTTTTTCTCATGCAAGTATGGTCAACATTTTTCAAGGACATGAATGTGTCTGCAACAGGTAACGGGAGGTTACATACATCAACATCGAGAAAGAGTTATAAACAACTCATGCTCAAGCTCATCGTGACTTCCTCACGAGTCACATCATCAATATCACCAAACTGTGTTGTCTTTCAGAAACATATGGACATAGTCTAAGCAGCAGCACCCAACTGTCCTTGACCGCGGACACGGCTATTCGAATAGTTTGACACTCTGCAGAGGTTGCACACTTTACCCACAAGATCTGGGGAACTTCCATGTCATCCACGACCCGCGGTACCTTAAGTACCCTGGGTAAGCACCCGATCACTACCTTTCCCTAGACGACACTAACATAGAGTCCACTCGATTGGTAGTATCCCCCGTGCCCAACATTTCACATCTTAAAATTGTGGATCCTCACTCCCATATTCATCACATACCACAAGCACGGGGTACCAACGGTGTGTCCGGTGCCCTGTGAAAACAGTCATGGCCGCCCTACCTGGCACGACCCCGTCCCGAGAGAGAGCACCAACTCTCCCCCGTCACTAGTAATGCGGGCTCCAAGCTAGTATCAACCTAGGTAATCAATAATGCCCTTTCCCATATAAGGGTAGAGTGGTTGCGCATGTAAGGTTGGGACAGTCGACAAATCTTAAATCTAGTCCGTCTCTGTAAACAACACTTTCATCGAGCCTCGGTACACTACCTATCCACCAAGTAGTGACCTAGATCATCATCATCTCCCAGGGGCATTAGTGGCACCCACCTGGGATATTTGCAAGTATGTCAAACCCCACTTGTTCCTTACCATGCATAACTCCGACCCATTTTGCTCAACCAACAACTATAACATATTTCTACAATCCAACAACACAACTCTAAACAAGGATAGAGTCATGAACAATGCAAGTATCAACAGGGTGTGCAACGAAGGCAAACCTAGCAAGGTTGCCATTCAAGATATCATGCCTTCAACAATCACGGAAAGAAATGCTACTATGATAAAAAAGGTTCTTCATGGTCAACGGGTTGCTTGCCTGGTTTCTTCAGAGTCTTGAAATCTTCTGATCCTTCTCCGAGCACTCTGTCTACTTCATCAACTAACGCCGGAAACGATCACAATAAGCAACACAACAAGGTAAAAATAAAAGTGCTCTAAAAATATGAAGTTGACTTTTCTAGGACTTCTCTAGTTATATGAAAAATAACCAGAGTGGTTTCATTGGAATTGGATCAGTGGTTATTTCTGAACATTTCAATATGATGGAATAAATGGATTCAATGGATCTGCAAGTTGTCCACAGAATGCCTTTTATAAAAATGAGTAAAAGTACCCATTAAATCAGGCATTATTTTAGAAACATTTAGAAATTGGTTTCACTGGATTGGGAGTTAAAATGAATATCCTATGTGTTTTTGAAGTGGACTTATGTGGATAAATGACCTATTTATTGGATCCAGTGAAAACCAAGCACAGTAAAAATGTTCATTATGCCTCATTAAATAGATCTGGATTTATGGAGTCTCTGGAAATTTGAATGATCAATTTTGGAGTCCATTTGAATTGTTTATGTATTTGTGAAACTCACTGGAAAAGAAAAAAGAAAAGGAAATGTTTAGGCTTATACCTAAAACATGCTCTGTGCGTGAGATAGTTAGTGGGCCGGCCCAGCAACTCAGCAGCGTGCGGGAAAGGGCCATGTTGAAGGCGTTTTTCACACGGGCGCCTCCACTTATGCCAGCTGGGCGTGGCGCTTCGGTGGCCGACGGGCGGGTCCCGCGAGCAGGTCGCTCGCCCTGCCCCACGTCGTCTTCAACCCCGCGACGCCAGGCAGAGGGTGCTGGCCTCGCTCGCCGTCGGCGCTGCTCTGCCCATCTGCGCCGGCCGGCGATGGGGGAGGAGCTGTGCGGCTCGGCTGCGCCCGAAGGAGGAGGCAGGGGGAAGGCGGCGCCTTCGTCGTGCGTGTGCGGACGCCGTCGGAGCAGTGGCTTGGCCGCCGCCCGTGTCGGCGATTCCAACCACCTCCCGCGGTGTGCTGTGCACGGGAGAGCTCAAGACGGATTGCCGCATCCATCCAGATGCCCAAGGCATTTCGGGGAGGTCCGAAGAGGTGGAGAGCGGGATGGCCGTGGAAGAGGCCGCCGGCCATGGAGGTGGACAGAGGGCACGAGGGGGTGAGAGAGCTTGTCCGGGAGTTTGCGGGGGGAGAGGGAGAGCGGGAAGATGCCAGAGAGCTCGAGGGGGGGCTCCATATAGAGGGGGCATTGGTGCACAGTGGGCGCGGTCTAGGGCGCGCTCGGTGAGCTCCATAGAGGGAGAAGGAGGGCCAGGGAGGAAGGGCCCGACAGTGTTGCGTGTATTGGACATCGAGGCAACCTTGGGAGACACGAGGGAGAGGCCCGAGGTCCACGGGAGCATCGGGCAGAGGGCGGCTACAGTGTGGGAGTGCACTGTAGCATGCTCCAGAGCATGCATATGGCCGGCATGGCCATTTTTCTAACGCTCTAGGCTTGGCCTCTAGTGTCTGGGGGCTCTAGGGGAAGTAAAGAAGTGTGGAGGGGCATTGGATGCCCTGGATAGCCAGTAGGAGAGGAGAGAGGTTGAGGGAGAGAGAGAAACTGCTGTCCAGAGGGGTAAATGAGGGTGTTTCACCCATCAATCATTGAGAAAAAGCCAAGGGAGAGGTACTGGAGGTATAAGAGGTCTTGGAGGAGCTGTGGTAAGAAGGGTAACTCATGGAGATTAGTGAAAGGGGTTAAAACATGCATTTTGAAATTCTGCCAGAAGGTGTTTGATGGTGGTTTGGGCAAGAAGATGAACTCCTATTGTCATGAGGCTTGACAGGGTCAAATGGTATCAGAAAATAAGAGGTTCCACCAATATTGAGTCAATTTGGGAAAAATTGCCAATGCAACTTTTGTAAACCCTAGAAATCAACAGAAATGGACTTCCCAAGATTTAGTCATGCAAATCTATTCTCCTTGATGCACCACTTGGTTTAGTGTCATCATTTGAGGTTATGAACATGTACACAAAAGTTGAGATCGAAAGGAGAAAGTTGCCAATGTAGAGTTGTTCAAATTTGGTTCTGGACAGGAAGGGTTTTGGGGCACTTTGATCAAGTTAACTTGTTCTCCAACTTTGTCTACTTGGTCTAGAGTGATTAGACCATTTTAGCATGTGTACCAATCTTGAGAGTATTTGGACAAGTTTGGTAATGCAAAGTTGTTCAAACTTGGAAAAGGGCAGAAATGGTTTTGAGAGGGTTTCATGGGGTTATACTATTCTCCATGACATGAGGCTTGTCCAGATCATCAAATATGTCATATGTGACATGCTAGACTTTTCGTGGAATTTTTAGAGAATATTTCCTTTGTAAATATTTCAAAAGCTTTAAATATCCAGGAAGGGTTTTTGAGGAATTTGACCAATATTTTGAACATGACCATGTGTTGAAACTCATATATATGGACAATATATGTCCACTGAGTTTCCATAAATTTTCACAAATATTTTTAAAAACATTAAAATAATTTTAACCTATTAAAGACCATTTCTGGCCTAAAGAAAAAGCCTTTAAATAAAATAGTAAAATAACTTCTAAAAATATATTTTTGTGGTTTTTGGGAGTCCTATACCTAATAGGTTTCAAATATACTCTTTGAAATATTTTTCATACCCGAAATCAAGTATTTGTAGTGCAACCTCAATCGAGGGGGTTTTGGAAATGCTAAATTTAGAAAAATACTTTTTGGCCAAATTATTTTTATAAGAAAATTCTATACTGTACTATACACATGGCATGATCATTGGGCAGAAGTTTTGGATCAAGGAGAAAGAGTATAAGAGTTGGAGGATTTATTTGATTTTTAGAGCACTTGCAAACAACAGACAAAATCCAATCAAGGCAAAGTCCAAAACACACAAAAGTTTTTGTCAAACCACATTTTATCATGGTTTATCACCTTAAGCGTTGTGCCAAGAAAATCAGGGTGTGACAGTTGTGGAAGCGGCTTAGTCAACGGATCTGCAACATTTGCATCCTTGTGAATCTTGCATAACTCTACATCACCATTCTTTACGATCTTTCGTATCAGGTGATATTTCCGATCTATGTGTCTGACCTTGTGGTGATTCCTTGGCTCCTTGGCTTGTGCGATGGCACCAGAATTATCACAATAAAGGTCCAACAGTTTCACCGAGATTGGGAAAATACCAAGATCATCCAGAAAATGCCGGATCCAAACACCTTCCTTTGCAGCTTCACAAGCCGCAATGTATTCGGCTTTTGTGGTAGAATCGGCCACCGTATCCTGCTTGGAACTCATCCAGTGCACTGCTCCTCCGTTCAGGACGTACACAAATCCAGGCTGTGATCGACAATCATCTCTGTCGGTTTGGAAACTAGCATCGGCGTAACCCCTTACGACGAGCTCTTCCTCACCTCCATAAACTAGGAACATCTCTTTAGTCTTTTTCAGGTACTTCGAAATAGTCTTTCCCGCTGCCCAGTGACTCTCACCTGGGTTTGCCTGGTATCTACTTGTTAGGCTTATTGCAAAAGCAACATCAGGCCTTGTACATATCATGGCATACATGATGGATCCGATTGCCGAGGCATACGGAATCCTACTCATCCTGCTTCGCTCATCAGATGTGGAAGGACTCTGAGTCTCGCTTAGCCTTATACCATGTGAGAGCGGCAAGAACCCTTTCTTCGCCTCACTCATGTTGAACCGCTTCAACAGTTTATCTATGTACGTGCTCTGGCTTAAGCCAAGCAGCCTCCTCGATCTATCTCTATAGATCTTAATGCCTAAAATATACACTGCCTCACCAAGGTCTTTCATTGAAAACTTGCTATTCAATGATTCCTTGACCGAGTTTAGCATCGAAACATTGTTCCCGATCAACAATATGTCATCCACATACAAGATCAAAAACACTATCGAGCTCCCACTTAACTTCTTGTATAAACAAGAGTCCTCTTCGCTTTTGATGAAACCGAGACCAGTGACGACCTCATCAAAATGAATGTTCCAACTCTGAGATGCTTGCTTCAACCCATAAATGGATCTCTTGAGCTTGCATAGCTTACTAGTGCTAGTCGGATCGACAAAACCCTCGGGCTGTATCATATACACATCCTCGGTTAAATTTCTGTTAAGAAAAGTCGTTTTGACATCCATCTGCCATATCTCGTAATCAAAATATGCAGCTATAGCTAGTATGATCCTCACCGATTTTAGCATCGCTACCGGCGAGTAATTTTTGTTGTTGGTGTCAAAACCAGTGGATCTCGGGTAGGGGGTCCTGATCTGTGCATCTTAGGCTGATGGTAACAGGAAGCAAGGGACACAATATTTACCCAGGTTCGGGCCCTCTCGATGGAGGTAAAACCCTACTTCCTGCTTGATTAATATTAAAGATATGAGTAGTACAAGAGTAGATCTACCACGAGATCATAGTGGCTAAATCCTAAGAGCTAGCCTATGATGGTATGATTGTAATTGTGATCGGCCTTCTAAGGACCATCCTCTCCGGTTTATATAGACACCAGAGAGGGCTAGGGTTTACATGGAGTCGGTTACAAGGAAGGAAATATAATATCCGGATCGCCAAGCTTGTCTTCCACGCAAAGGAGAGTCCCGTCCGGACACGAGCCGAAGTCTTGAGTCTTGTATCTTCATGCTTCAGTAGTCCGGACGACGTATACAGTCCGACTGTCCAGATGCCCCCTAATCCAGGACTCCCTCAGTAGCCCCTGAACTAGGCTTCAATGATGATGAGTCCGACACGCAATCTTGTCTTCGGCATTGCAAGGGGGTTCCTCCTTCCGAATACTCCAAGGTTATTATCGAACACGGAGGCCATGTCCGGATCTGCAAAACGATCTTCATATACCACCATAGAGAGAATTTTACTTCAGCTGACAACTTTTTAAACGACGTGACATGTCCTTATGGTCGGGTCATTATTCGAACCATTTTTCCGCAACCAGCCACAACGCGTATTGCGAGGCGGTTTCCTTGACACGTCTTGTCAAAGCAGAGATCGTGTCCCCTTATCACAGGATTCTCATCAATACGGGTATGGGTAATCCCCCCGTGCCATCAATCGTGGCACTTGGGAAGTAAGCGATACTCAACAGGCTAGTGGGGAGGCGCACCACTTCCGTCGCCTCTATAAAGGGATAAGAGTTCCCCATTTTTACCCACGCCTTCTTCCTCCTTTGCCCACTCTTGCCTCCTCGAGCTCCAGCGCCCTAGTCCAAGTCTTCTCCGCACAGTTAAACATGTCCAGAGCAGGAGGCAAATGGGTGGCTTCCACCGTGAAGGAGAAGAATATCGCAAGTCTTCGGGCGGCCGGATACTTGGCCGCAGACATAGCGCACCGGCTACCAGACGGAGGGCAGGTCATTCCAACTCCAGGACCCCACGAGAGGGTCGTGTTTCTTGCCCACTTCGTCCGTGGACTGGGGTTTCCACTCCACCCCTTCGTCCACGGGCTCAAGTTCTACTACGGGCTAGATTTCCATGATCTAGCCCCGAACTTCGTCCTCAACATCTCGGCGTTCATCATTGTATGTGAGGCTTTCCTCTGCATCAAGCCTCATTTTGGCTTGTGGCTGCAAATCTTCTGCGTGAAGCCAAAGATCGTGAGCGGCCAGCAAGCGAAGTGCGGAGGAGCCATGGTGGGCAAAATGCCTAACGTCACGTGGCTTGACGGCTCCTTTGCGGAAACCGTGAAGGGGTGGCAGTCGGGGTGGTTCTACATCACTGAGCCATGCAACACCGACTGGGCGGCGGCCCCCGAGTTCTGATCTGGAACCCCTATGCGGCTCACCTCTTGGGAACAGAAGGGCCTGTTATGGGGCGAATCTGCAGAGCTGACCGGACTCATCAACTGCATCAAGGGCATGAAGGACAAGAACATCAAGCTTGTCAACGTGATCTAGGTCATGCTTGTTCGCCGGATCCTGCCATGCCAAAGGCAGGCATTCCATCTGTGGGAGTTCGTCCCGGCCGAACACCAGACGCTCCAGAGGCTCTACGGCATGAAGCACAAGAACGCGTGGAAGGCGTTGTTCAAGGCCTGCGAAGTACCTCCTCTCATATCCGAGGACCGCGGGCTCCACGCCGCGCGACATCCTATTCAGGTGAGTTCTTAGGCTGCCACCGGGTTCGGTTCTTCCCAATATATTCATGGGGAAGCCTTAAGTGATTGTGTATATTTGTTCAGGATTATGTGGAGACAGCGGAGCGGATTGACTGTCCGGCTCCGCTGCTAGAAAGCCCAGCTAATGCTCTCCTGACGGAGATGCTGGTTCAGGTGCCCTACAAGGGACCGGAGAAGAAGGTCGAGAAGAAGGCCCCGGGGATCCGAAAGGGTCTCCGGCTTAAGGTTGCGCCAGAAGCCTCGTCCGAAGATGACGAGGCACACTCCTCCCCCGAAGGGGAAGGAGAAGAAGAAGAAGAGGAGGCCACCCCATCCAGAAAGGACGGGGGGCCTGAGAGGGCGGACTAGGGGAACAGGAGAGGCCCTCGGCGGAAGGCCGTCATATCCTCGTCGTCCGATGACGACGAGGCAGATTCCTCCCACGGAGGCGGGGGGAAACAAGAAGAAACTGCACCTCCCCGTATTGGGGGGGGGGAGGGGGGAAGAGGAAGGCCGCCCCGGTGGGGGAGTCTGGGATGTCCAAGAAGGGAAAGGTGTCCCTTCCAAACTACTCCGCCACCGCCGCCAATAGCGAGGAGGGGTGGCTGCCCAGGAAGAAGCCCCTAGTGCGATCGTAAGTATCCGCACTCCATCGTAATTTTGCTTCATAGTTTTGTTATAACGCCGAACTTGTATGAAGTCCGGCCAGGGCCCATCCCGAGGTGTCGTCTTCGGACGGGTCCTTGAGTGAGTCAGCAACGAACTCACTCCCGTCGGCCACTTCTCCTCGGCCTGTGGATGACACGGAGGTGTTGTCCCAAAGGCTCCCCGAGCGGGGGGTGGTGGATCAGGAGGTTCCCCAAGGAGGCATTCCAAACGTCGGACACGAGGGGTTCAAGATCCCCACGGATCGTGTTGGTGAGAGCCACAGTAAGTCAGACTCTCAGCCAAACACCGTTCCGGAACCTTCCATGGTTCTGGACTCAGGCGGACAGCCCCTCGTTAAGGAGGGCGAGCCGTCTGTGCCGAGTACTTCCGCTACGCCCGAGGCGTCGGATCGTCTGCTGGTAGCGCTTTGTGGTGCTTCCATAGATGAAGAGCACCGTGCTCTTATGGGTGCGGTGATTCAGAAGGTTTCGTCCGCCAAGAGCGGACTAACCGAAGCCTGCACCAGCCTCTTAACAGGCTTTGAGGTAAGTAGTAAAAATGTGTGAAATTACCACCTAATAGGTAGTAGCCCCTGATACTCTGTTTGGTGTTCGTAAGGAAAAACAAAATGGAGGGTCAATTATAATCTGCAGGAGCTTAACAATAAGTTTGAATTTGAATAAGCAGGCTATGCTGCTTGCCGCTGCGGTCCGTACGGCCGAGGTCGCCGGACTGAAACAGGACCTGGAGCAGGCGCACGGAGAGCTCGACCTCACGAGGAGGCAGCTTGAAGAGAGCAAAGGTGAATGATTCCCCTCTCTTATATAATGAATGGTAGATAAAATTTGATTATGCTAACGATGAAGCGTCGTGATTTGGCAACAGAGATCACCACCGAAGTGGCATCTCTCAAGAAAGTGTTGTCTGAGGCCGAACACAAGGCGGCCTTGGAATGCAAGGAGCGCAAAAAACAAGAAGCCCGACTGGGCGAGGTACAAGAGGAGCTCCAGGAGCTCGTCAAAAGGTTCGAGTCCGTGGAGCATGAGCTTAAAGCAAAAGAGGCCGAGCTTGCGAAGGCCCTTACAAGTATAAAAGATGCCAAGGCCGAAGCCGAGAAGGCACAATAGGAAATCCAGGAGGCCAAAAAGATAACGGTGGGTAAGAAATTATTTATGCAAAGCAAACATGTGGAGGAGGCGTTTCTTTTACTTACCCGAGTCCGGAGCTCTCCAGGGGCATTCGCAGATCTGCCACGCAGTGTATCAGATGGCGCAGAGTTCTACTGTGCCCAGGAGGGGAGCTCAACGGAGAAGCTGTTCTGGTTCCAGTATGCTGGGGCCGAACATTCAACGCCTCTGAGTGACCAACTGAAGTAGTTGGTCGAACTCCACAAGGCTGCCGAAGTGGCTATGAAGGATTTCATAGTCCGGATGTGGCCTGGTGAGCCCCTGCCCACCAGCTACTTCGGCCTGATCAAGCGGATGGTGAATGCCTGTCCGTGGCTGGAAGTCATCAAGTGATCCATTTGCATTGAGAGTGCCCGTCGGGCCCTTGCCCGTGCGAAGGTGCATTGGGGCAAGCTGGATGCGGAGAAGCTAGTGAAGGACGGGCCGCCAGAGGGCAAGCCGCATCGCATTCCTGAGAAGTATTATGATGGCGTTATGAAGGGTGCTCGCCTCATGGCCGATGAATGTACCAAGGACATAATTTTTGAATGAATTCACTTCTGTCATGTTTGTAATTTAAAGACGAAGTTACTTGCGCTATGTAGCTCTTTTGTTATTTAAAATATTACCTTCTGTGCGACTGTTTATCAAATTCTGAAACTAGGCCAGTCGTCGGCTTCTGCCCCCATGTAACTAGTACTGGGGTGTTCGTGGAAAACCCGGACACTCTTTATCCAAATGTTTGGTCCCTTAAGGAGGTGTCCAGCACAGCGAACAAGGCAATCGGACTATGCGGCTTTATAACCTTCACTTAGCCATAGAAGTCTACAATTTTAAATTTCGGCGAAGCCCCTAGAATCCAGAAGGCCCAATTGGGGCGCTATAAACGCCTAGATCGGATGAAGCCGAATTATCGCCTAAAGCGGAAAAATCTTTAAGGATTTTAAGACCTCTCGAACAGCGACCAGCTCTCGCCACATCATGCCGGTTAGTTTTCGGCTTTCTCTACTGAGGTGCTCGTCCGGAAGAACCAGGGCACAATCGCAGTAGTTCTCCCTGTGCTACCTTAGCCGATATAACGGAACGTAAGGCACCAAAACAAGGGAGCCGGGCTATCCCAACTATAGACCCAAGACATGATTCGGAGCTAATGCATATAATGCTATAAGTTCGGGGTGCCGCACTGTTGAAAGTATTCGGACTTGTCTTACCATATTATGGGGCGCCATAAGAAGCCCCTGGCAAACTGAACGTACCAAAGTGTACGGATGCAAAATCAAATAGACATTTGTAAAAAAAATGCTAAGTTAAGAAGAATAAGCTGACGCTATATATGATCTCCCATTGATGAATAATAGGTTTAAGCGTATGTTTACAATGGATGCATTAAGCGGAGATAAATACAATTATTTGACATATCCTATCCAAGGGCAGGCTACGTACAGATAGATAAAGCAGGTATAACGATCGTAAATAGATTGCACCTGGGTGTTTCCTTTTGTGCGCAAAGCCTGTTGCCTCCTTGGTTTCCTCTCCTATGTAAGTCCGACAATCCGGCTCTTCAGAAGAGGCTGCGCTAAAGCAATATCCTGAAAGGTAAAAGGAAAGGTTACGAGGCGTGTTGCGGTGATACCGCACTGTTGACTGAGCCACTGCTGCGCCTCCGCCTGTGCCCATGGTATTTTGAGTGCGTAATTGTGTACGCGTGGCACGAATCCTGCTTTGATGGGATTTGAGCGGAGGCCGGACTGCTAGTCATGCTCTTGGTGTGCCTGGTGATCCTGTTGCGGGGTGTTCCACCCTCGCTTGACGGAGCTTGAGGTTGTTGTCGCCGGATTGGTGGTTTGCCGGAGGAGGCCACATTGTACTTCTGCCGCAAGGGCTGCCGTATGCTCTTCTGTACATAGAGAGCGGTCCAAATTTCCGTTGACTGTTATGACCCCGCACGGGCCTAGCATCTTGATCTTGAGGTATGCATAGTGTGGTACCGCATTGAATCTAGCGAATGCGGTTCGTCCGAGCAGTGCGTGGTAACCACTGCGGAAAGGGACGATATCGAAGATTAGCTCTTCGCTTTGGAAGTTATCCGGAGATCCGAAGACCATTTCCAATGTTATAGAGCCCGTATAACGGGCCTCTACTCTAGGAATTACACCTTTAAAGGTGGTTTTGGTGGGCTTAATCCTTGAAGGATCGATGCCCATTTTGCACACTGTGTCCTGGTAAAGCAGGTTCAGGATGCTGCTGCCGTCCATAAGGACTCGCGTGAGGTGGAATCCGTCGATGATTGGGTCTAAGACCAATGCGGCCGAGCCGCTGTGACGGATGCTAGTAGGATGATCCCTACAATCAAAGGTGATCGGACAAGCTGACCATGGGTTGAATTTGGGGACGACTGGCTCCATCACGTAGACGTCCCGTAGTGCTCGCTTTTGTTCCCGCTTGGGGGTGTGGGTAGCGTAGATTATGTTGACAGTTTTCACCTGGGGGGGATTTCTTCTGTCCCCCCATGTTCGGACGCCGGGGCTCCTCGTCATCGCCGCTGTGCAGACCCTTATCCTTGTTTTCGGCGTTTATTTTGCCAGCCTGTTTAAATACCCGGCAGTCTCTATTGGTGTGGTTGGCTGGCTTGTCCGAGGTGCCATGAATTTGGCACGAGCGCTCTAGTATACGGTCTAGACTGGATGGTCCCTGATTGTTTCTTTTGAATGGCTTCTTCCTCTGACCGGATTTGGATCCGCTGAATCTGGCATTGACCGCCGTGTCTTCGGTGTTGTCTCCATTGTTCCGTCGCTTGTGTCTGTTGTGCCGTAGCTTGCCATTATTGTCCCGGACATCTGAAGTGCCAGAATGTGGCGTAGTGCTACTGCGAGCCAACCAACTGTCCTCGCCCGCGTAAAAGCGGGTCATTAGTGTCGTGAGAGCTGCCATGGACTTGGGTTTCTTCTGGCCGAGGTGTCGGGCGAGCCACTCGTCACGGATATTTTGCTTGAAGGCCGCTAGGGCTTTGGCGTCCGGACAATCAACTATTTGGTTCTTTTTAGTTAGGAACCGAGTCCAGAATTTCCTGGCTGCTTCTCTGGGCTGTTGAGTAATGTGGCTCAAGTCATCGGCATCCGGAGGTCGCACATATGTGCCTTGGAAGTTGTCAAGAAATGCGTCTTCCAGGTTTTCCCAACTGCCAATGGAATTTTCGGGCAGGCTGTTTAGCCAGTGCCGGGCGGGTCCTTTGAGCTTGAGGGGAAGATACTTGATGGCATGTAGATCGTCTCCATGGGCCATGTGAATGTGGAGAAGGAAATCTTCAATCCACACCGCGGGGTCTGTTGTGCCATCATATGATTCGATGTTTACTGGTTTGAACCCTTCTGGGATTCATGATCCATCACTTCATCGGTGAAGCAGAGGGGGTGTGCGACGCCTCTATGCCGGGCTATGTCGCGACGCAGTCCGGCTGCGTCTGACTAGTTATATTTGGCACGACCAGATTTGCTGTTAGTGTATCCGGTATGACGGTCATCGTCATGTGCTGCGGCGCGCCCCCGTGATCCGTAGATCGATCTTGGTTGTCCTACGGTGTTATCCAGTTTATCGCGCAGGTCCTGAGTATTGCACCGGGCCATCGTAAACTGGCGCGGGGGTGCAGGCTGGTATTCGGGCTGATATGCCGTTTTATCCTGACCTCGAGGTGGCCGGTCAGCCGTGTGGCGCTCGAGTCCATATTCCTCGGCTGCCAGGACTTCTGTCCATATATCTGTGAGCAGGTCTTGATCAGCTTGAAGCTGCTGCTGCTGCTTCTTCGGGCTTCTCGCAGTGGCAATAAGCTGGCGCTTGAAGTGCTCCTGCTCCGCGGGGTCCTCGGGCACGCCAAACTCGTCGTCGCCGAGGCTAATCTCGTCTTCGGAGGAAGGCATGTAGTTGTCCTCCTCCGGATACCCGCCTGTCGCCTGTTCGTCTGGGTTGTCCTGCCCATCTTCCTGCTCGACCTGCTTGAAGGCGGGTTGTTCGGGGTTGTATTCATCGTCGGCACCGTCCGGATTGTTTTCGTCTCCGGTGCCGGTATTGCCTTGGCGGGGCTTGGAGCGGCGCTGGTGACGCCATGCTTTGCTTTTTTCTTGGAGGGGTTATCCTTCGTTTCCTCATCGCCATTAGTTTCTTTTGGAGTGTCCACCATATATATATCGTATGAAGAGGTGGCTGTCCACTGCCCTGTGAGCGGTGGCTCCTGTACGTCTCCTGCATCGTCGTCCATACCGTCGATGTCTTCAAAGTCGAAGTCAAGCATGTCGGTTAAATCATCGACCGTGGCAATGAAGTGGGTGGTGGGTGGGCAGTGAATTCCTTCGTCGCCTGCTTCCCACTCAGGCCGGACATAGTTCGGCCCGGAGCCTCCCGACAAAGAGAGAGACTTTAATGAATTTAGCATGTCGCCGAAGGGCGAGTGATGAAAGATGTCCACAGCGGTAAACTCCATTACCGGAGCCCAACCTGGCTCGAGGGCATGCAGATCGGAACCAACAACCGGATACGAGTCCGGGGGCTCGGGTTGCAGGCCTCCACAGAGGTGAGACATGTGTTTGGCTCCACCGCCAATGAGTATGCGGCCTGCGGGGTGGGGTCTACCCCTCCGTCCTTGGGAAACGCAACCTGTTCCGGATTTAGATCCGGGGCTATTGCAGGGATGATGTTCCGAGCATTGTCCGACAGCAGGTCTAGGCCGTGCTCGTCTTGACTGTCCGGCGCTCCTAGCACAGGGCCGAATCCATCGAAGATCAAGTCTCCGCGAATATCCGCCGTGTAGTTCAAGTTTCCGAACCTGATCTGATGGCCAGGGGCGTAGCTGTCGATCTGCTCCAGATGGCCAAGCGAATTGGCCCGCAGTGCGAAGCCGCCGAACACAAAGATCTGTTCGGGGAGAAAAGTCTCACCCTAGACCGTGTTGTTGACGATTGAAGACACCATCAAGCCTCAAAGCGACAACACAGAGGAGCTCTCAATGAAAGCACCAATGTCGGTGTCAAAACCGGCGGATCTTGGGTAGGGGGTCCCGATCTGTGCTTCTTAGGCTGATGGTAACAGGAAGCAAGGGACACAATTACCCAGGTTCGGGCCCTCTCTATGGAGGTAAAACCCTACTTCTTTCTTGATTAATATTGAAGATATGAGTAGTACAAGAGTAGATATACCACGAGATCGTAGAGGCTAAACCCTAAGAGCTAGACTATGATGGTATGATTGTAATTGTGATCGGCCTTCTAAGGACCATCCTCTCTGGTTTATATAGACACCGGAGAGGGCTAGGGTTTACATGGAGTCAGTTACAAGGAAGGAAATATAATATCCGGATCGCCAAGCTTGTCTTCCACGCAAAGGAGAGTCCCATCCGGACACGGGCCGAAGTCTTGAGTCTTGTATCTTCACGCTTCAGTACTCCGGACGATGTATACAGTCCGGCTGTCCGGATACCCCCTAATCCAGGACTCCCTCACTCGTCGTAGTCAATTCCTTGAACTTGTCCATAACCTTTAGCGACAAGCCGAGCTTTGTCGATCTGAACATTTCCATCCACGTCGGTTTTCTTCTTAAAGACCCATTTGCAACCAATGGTTGTTACGCCAGGCGGCGGATCAACCAAGTCCCAGACTTGATTCTCATCCATGGACTTTAACTCGGATCTCATGGCCTCCAGCCATGCCTCGGAATCTGGGCTCACCATCGCTTCGGCATATGTGGCCGGCTCGTCGCTTTCTAGCAACAATACATCGCGCACTCTGCGCAATCTTTCCAACCTCCGTGGTTCCGGTGCCGCTTCCACTACGGGTTCCCTGACTGACTCCGGTATGATCTCATCACCAGCCGAGCGGTCCCCGAGTGGTCCTCGAATTTCTTCGAGTCGGACCGTCCTCCCACTGGCATCCTGACTGAGAAACTCTTTCTCAAGGAAAACCTCGTTCCGAGCAACAAACACTTTGTTCTCTTCTCGGTTGTAGAAGCTATATCCCAATGTTTCCCTCGGATATCCCACGAATATGCATTTATCCGAATTGGGTGTAAGCTTGTCTGACATAAGTCGCTTGACAAATGCTTCACAACCCCAAATCTTTAGAAAAGACAAACTGGGACTCTTCCCAATCCACATCTCATGTGGTGTCTTGTCTACGGATTTTGATGGTACCCTATTAAGTGTGAAAGCTGCAGTTTCTAGAGCATATCCCCAGAATGACAAGGGTAAATCCGATTTGCTCATTATTGACCGGACCATGTCCAACAAGGTCCTATTCCTCTGTTCTGACACGCCATTTCTCTGTGGCATACCAGGAGGTGTGAGCTGAGGTACTATACCTCGGCTTTTTAGATGATCATCAAACTCCTGGTTCATGTACTCACCTCCACGATCAGATCACAGAAGCTTTATAGTCTTGCCGAGCTGATTCTCAACCTCGTTCTAAAACTCTTTGAACTTTTCAAAAGTTTCCGACTTGTGCCTCATCAAATAGATATATCCATATCTACTCAAGTTGTCGGTAAATGTCACGAAGTACTGATAGCCGCCTCTGGCAGTTGTGCTCATTTGACCACACACATCACTATGTATAAGTTCCAACAGCTCGAACGCCCTCTCGCAACTCTTTGCGAAAGGAGACTTAGTCATCTTGCCGAGCAAGCATGATTCACATGTCCCGAACGACCCGAAGTCGGACGAAGTTAGGAGCCCATCATCATGGAGCTTCTTCATGCGTTTCAGACTAATGTGTCCAAGCCAGCAATGCCAGAAGTATGTCGGATTTATCTCATTAGGCTTATGCCTCTTGACATTCACGTTATAGACCGGTTCTTGTTCTAGATTCAATATAAATAGCCCATCAACAATGGGTGCATAGCCGTGGAACATACCATTCAAAAAAATCGAACAACCATTATCCTTTAAATTGAATTCATAACCTTGACTCATCAAACATGAGGCAGAAATAATGTTCCGACTAAGTGCAGGAATGTAATAACAATTATTCAATTCCATAATGAATCCGGAAGGAAGCTAGAGCTGCATCGTGCCGACCTCCAACGCAGCAACTCTTGCTTTGTTGCCGACCCTGATGTCAATCTCCCCTTGTGCCACACGCCTAGTTCTTACCAGCCCCTACATCGAGTTGCAAATATGAACAATCGATCCGGTATAAATACCCAAGAGCTACTAGGTATGTTAGTAAGGTAAATGTCTATAACATATGCAACAAGTGTACCTTTGCCTGAAGCAGCATTCCCGGCCTTCTTGCCATGCTCTACAAGCCACTTGCTACAGTTCCTCTTCCAGTGACCGGTCTCCTTGTAGTGAAAGCAAACGGTCTTCGAGTCCGGTCCAGACTTTGGCGCAGCAACAGAGGTTACCATCTTTGTGCCCTTTGCCTTAGCCTTTTTCTTGGACCAACTCTTCTTGAACTTAGCCGATTTCTGCACCATCAACACTTGATGCGTGCCTTTCTTAATATCTTGCTCTGCCACCTTGAGCATCCCATGCAATTTAGTGAGCCTCTTATCCATGCCATGCATATGATAGTTCGAGATGAACGTCCCATAGCTGGGCGGAAGAGAACCCAGAATAACATCAGTAGCCAGCTCATCCAAGAGCGGGAAACCCAAACGATCCAAAGCTTGCACATATCCGATCATCTTGATCACATGTGGGCTAAGTGGATCACCTTCCTTCAGCTTGCAATCCATCAAGGATCGCCAGACATTGAACCTTTCGGTCCTAGCCTGTGTTTGAAACATGCTCTTGAGACTCTCGATCATATCGTAAGCCTCAACATTTTCGAAATGCTGTTGCAAATCGGGCTCCATACAAGCCAGCATCAGACAACTGATCTCCGTTGATTCATCAACGAGTTTCTGGTAGGCATTCTTAGTTGTGGCATTAGCATTATCGGCAGGTTCCTCTGGAAGTGGATCCTCTAGAACATGTCCCTTTTTATCGTGCTTGAGAACAATTCTCAGATTTCTATACCAGGTGGTAAAGTTTGTTCCATTCATTTTATCATTTTCCAGAATTGATTTCAATGCAAAGTTGGGTTGAGCAGGTGGTGCCATTGATCTACAACAGAAAATGTGCAATCACTAAGCAATGTGTTTATGTAGAGTAATTCAATCCTAAACAGAAATACTCCCACTGAAGTCAGCATCCCTCCGCAAACTCTCAGTGATTCAAGATCCGACTAGCGCATGCGACTAGTGAGCTTTAGCATCACTGCTAGCCAACATACCTATCCGGTAAGCAACTCCTTGCTAATCATATCTCTATACGACTCCTGTCGGTCGAGAAGGTATCTCATACCCCGGCTCCCAACCTTCTTTGCCACAAGGCCCAAAACCATTTTGATAGCCTTGTCAAGTTAACCTGACGCAGTGCATGTCTATGTCCGACACGAACCCTTCAGTTCAAGGACACCCAACAGCACTTCAATTTTATGAGCCCACTACTAGACGTACTTGACATGCGAAGGTGCAACATCGGGGATGGCAATTCGCTTGATATTCATGAGGGATCATTCTACCATTCTAACATGCATAGAAACAAAGAAGCATAACAATCACATATAGACATATATAGTGAAATAGTATGGCTCCTTCATGGAGGTTCTTCCAGGTTGGCTCCGACTCCGATGACCGTCTACGAACTCCATCTTGTTTGTCACGCCGGGACGCCAAGCCACCAACCTAATCTCTATTATCCAACTACTACAACTAGTAATGAATTTTACATAGAGTCACAAGTCGACACGCAGGTCATTATACAATATAATGACAACACTTTGGCTCCTGCCGGCTGACAAACATGACACGCATGCCACATATAAATTACACACATGCATCACATACACATGAGCCATACTATTCACATCAAACCTGCAAAACAAAGTTATGCATAGAATCGCATTCTACCAGTTTGTGTGTCGGGTACGAAATACACGGCGCTACGCACACGGCGGTCCTGATTGACTGTTAACCATAAACATGAGCCATACTATTTACGTTTCACTGTTAACCCCGATGGCGGATGACCGACCGGTAGGGGTAGATCGTGTCACGACCTCATCGATCCCGATTGACAGAAAACATAGCCTCAACGATCCCCATGTGCAGTTGATCACATCAACAGTGCACATAGCCGATCTTATCAACGACAACAGATCTCATCTGCCGTCTCCACATATCTAATATGCATACGATCTGAATCCAAATCCTATAGCAGAGGCTCTGATACCACTATTGGGATCTACGGTAGGGTTCATCGAGTGCAAATTAAAATTTCCTACGTGCAGAACAACCAAGAACATGCTATGGGAGATGGATCATAGTTCGTTACCACTAGATGCGCAGTGCCGTGCAGTGGAAGTAGAGTTGAGGCAGCGCGTCCGCGTGGATCATCTCCTCCTTGTCCGATCTCCCTCGAACAGCCGGTCGTCCGATCCCATGTACAAGTTCGCCGGAGCGGCACAAGTGCACTGCCTCTAAAGGTATCTGCGCGTGCAGGAGGAACACCGTGCGGCGGACTGCTAGGTCCGATCACACAGTCGACAACGAGTGGAGGTGGCTATTCGCAACACATGCAAACCCTAGTCGCAATGCCGAAGCGATCAACCGCATGAGTGTGCCGCACCCCCACTTTATATAGGCGTCTATCGCAGGCTCAACACTTGGGCCTTGCACGGACCCTAAAGCCCAAAGTCTACTCGGTCACGTTCCTAGTCCAGTTCGGATCACATCCGACCAGTGTCCTATGAACCGACCTCGTAGGTTCCTTCCCTTAAGCGTGCGACCCCTTAGGTTCAAGTCTGCTTGGTCACAGTTCGGATCACCTCCGACCTGCACGGTTGGTAGCGGCCTCTAGCAAGGCATGCCGACCACCAAGCAGACTATGAAGCTGGTTAGGCGAACCTGTACAACATATTACACTTCTGTTCCCTTTGCCACAAGATATATGTTGTCGGGCTCAAGGCGAAATTGTCATCCTTGTGCTAGCCCGACCTATTTCTCGTTCCAGTGATACCAACTCAATCCGAATTATCTCATAATCCTTGTTGCATGGCCATGCTTATCTGGGTCGGATCACACGAGGGGCCCAGAGTATATCTCTCCTGATAGAAGGGGCAAATCCCATCTTGCTCGACCATGTCTCGCATCATGGGACTGGTCAAACCCGAAACCTATCTTTGTAACTACCCAGTCACGGAGTAGCATTTGGTCGGCCCAAAGCAAGTCTGTCACCATCCCGAGTACATGTGTCAGCTCAAGTCTTAGGACATAGAATGTATGTTGTACTAGAGACTCACAGATGACATATCGCTGCGTCTCATAGTTGGGTCTGTCTGACTTGGACGTTATCTTGACTTGGATCCGACTACGTCGAATTCGACCAGACCTTTCCAAGTCCATATTATACGGTTAGCATCCAATGCTCCATGGCTAGTGAGACCAAGCCATCGACCGTGTCATATGCTAGTCTAGTCGGCTGCGCGTCCACATAGCCCTTTCGACTAGGGACCTTTTAGGACAGTCATCATACGATGCATAGTCCCACAAACAAGTCACGTACTTGCTGATACACATCATTGATAATGTCCAAGGACTATCTTTATTCATAAACACATAGGAAATATCACCATACATGATTGCCTCTAGGGCATATCTCCAACACAGCCGGACTATGACCTCCTTCATGGCCTCTCCGGACATCTTATGCAGCTCAACCAACTGTGCCATTTGGTCGTTCAGCAGTGCCGAGCGCTCATGCGTCACGAACTGCGACCAGAACTACTTCTCCGTCGCATGCCCCTGCTGGGCTTGGTAGAATTGCGCAGCATCGGCGGCGCTCTTCGGAAGATCCGCAAAGGCTTCTGGAGAACTCCATAGTCGATTAAGCAAGGCATACCTCTGATCACCAAACTTAGACTGTAAAAGAAAGGGCTTACCAGCCGCTATCTGTCCGGCCTATCGGATCTCCTCGCGAGCCGCTCAGGATTCAGACCTCGCCTCTTGGGCTTCCTCAAGGGCCTTGGCGAGTTCGAATGCCTTAGCTTTATTCTCCTCCTCGAGGAGCTCGCACTTGCGAGTGGCGTCCTTGAGCTCTTGCTCAACTTTGGATACTCGCTCCTCGAACTGGCGTCGGGTGGCTGATAACCCACAAGTACAGGGGATCAATTGTAGCCTCTTTCGATAAGTAAGAGTGTCGAACACAATGACGAGCTAAAGGTAGAACAAATATTCCCTCAAGTTCAATTGACCACCGATACAACTCTATGCACAATTAACGTTCGCTTTACCTAAAACAAGTATGGAACTAGAAGTACTTTGTAGGTGTTGTTGGATAGGTTTGCAAGATAATAAAGAGCACGTAAATAAAAACTAGGGGCTGTTTATGTAAATAATCAATAAAGTTAGTATAGCGAGTGTGGAAAAGTGGTGGTAGGAGTTGCGATATTGTCCCTAAGCAATTGACAACTTTACTAGACCGATAACAAGTTTTATGTGGGAGAGGCCACTGCTAGCATGTCATCCCTGACTTGGAATTCTATGCACTTATGATTGGAACTATTAGCAAGCATCCGCAACTACTAACGTTCATTAAGGTAAAACCCAACCATAGCATTAAGATATATCGGTCCCCTTTCAATCCCGTATGCATCAATTTCTATGCTAGGTTGAAGCTTCTGTCACTCTTGCCCTCCAATGCATAATCCTATCAACATACAACTAACCCTATGGTGTGATCCACATTGTAAGTGCATCTAGTGCCACCCCTAGTTGGTTTTGGAGTATTGACGACAAAGTTGGTTGAGGGACTAATGCGTTTGTGAGAATTGCAGGATAACGCAGGTAGTGTCCCTCATTGATTCGGCTTACCTACCGGAGATGACCCCTAAAAATGTATGAAGACATTGAAGACAATGGTGGTGTGTGAAGATGTTCACATTGAATACTATGACATGAGAAGACATTTAGTGAAGACTATGAAGCGCGAAGACTGAGTTGTTTTGTTGTTTCCTTTTCTTCTGTGTTGAGTCATAGGAACCACCGTACTATTAAGTGGGGTCCAAGTGAACTAAGTCAGAGTGACTGAAGTGATGCTCAACCAAAAATCCTATGTCTTCGAGCGAAGACAATGAGAGTAAATCTTATCCAGAGCTGGATGAGTCAGCTTTGCTTGTAGCCCAAATAAAGTTGACGTGTGTGATTGAAATCTGACCGTTGGAACACGTGTCAGTTCCTTAGTGACCCAGGGTCATTTCGGACATATCTGGTCGGGTTGCCTTGTGGCTATAAATAGCCCACCCCCTACACCATCAATTGGTGGCTGCTCAGAGTTAGTTTACGGCTTTTGTCGTGTTGAGAGCAACCCACCTCGAAGCCTTTGAGAGAGAAATCCTTGCGAGGACAAAGCCCAAACACCCAGAGCCAAAGAGTGTTAGGCATCACTGAAGTCTTTCTGTCTGTGTGACCTGAAGACTTATTACACTTGAGGACTGTGTATCCTCCAGCCGGTTAGGCGTCGCGTTCTGAGCATCCAAGAGTCATTGTGGATTGCCGGTGAATGAAGTCTGTGAAGGTTCGGAAGTCTACCTTGAAGACTTACCAGAGTGATTGGGCGAGGACTGTGTGTCCTTAGCTCAAGGGGAATAAGGTGAAGACGCGGTCTTCTGAGTTAAATCTCAGCCTCCCTAACTAGACGTACAGTTGTCACAGCAACTGGAACTGGTCCAACAAATCCTGTGTCTTCAACAAGTGACTGATTCTATTCCCTTCCCTCCTTTACTTTGAGTTTGTCTTCGTGAAGTCATTGCTTATCTGTCATATCTGTTTGAGTTCATTGCTTGACTACTATTGTTGATTGGCTTCATACTATCTTCCATCCTGATCCTTACTACCTAGCTGCTATTAGTCTTTGTACGTTAACACTATTGCATACTTGACTATGGCTTGCTTGTGGTAGATTATCTTCCGCTGCATATCAATTAGGTCATTTCTATTGTTTGTCTTCGAAACTTCCACGTTTTGAAGACTTTGATAAAAATCGCCTATTCACCCCCCCTCTAGTCGATAACTAGCACTTTCAATTGGTATCAGAGCAAGGTACTCCCTTGTTCTGTGTGATTCGGTTTAACCACCTGGAGTTTAGCTATGTCGACTGCAGGATTGAGGAACATATCTTTCCCCACTTTTGACGGTCGTGAGTATCCTCGGTGGAAGGCCATGATGAAGAAGCGACTCATGGCCATGAATAGTGAACTATGGACCGTCACTGAGATTGGTCTTATTGATCTATGCAAGATGGCAGAGGCTGATGACATTCGCAAGTACACTCTAGTGAACCTCACAATGAAGGATGTCATCTGCTCATGTCTGTCTCAAAATCAGTTCAGGAACGTCATGCACCTCAATCACGCGAAGCTAATCTGGGACCGGCTTTCTGAGGTCTATGAAGGTCATCTTAATCGTCATGATCCTTGGCTTGATGATTACAAGGAGTCTCTTAAAGAGATGACCTTTCCACCTGAATCGTCTTCATCCTCACCATGCCTCATGTCAGGGGGTACTAAGGTAACTAAATGCTACCTCTCTGAATCTAGTGATGATGAATCAGGTGATGAATTTGGCCCCAGCTATGGCAAACTTGCTTCCCTTGCCACTAAACAACAAAGAGCTTTGGAAAAGGTTTAAAACATGCTTAGTAAGAGCGATGATATGTTGGGCGAAGAAATGGATCAGTCAAAAGCATTGGGTGAGAGTCTTCAAAGACATCATTCCAAGTTTGACGCCCTTCAAGATCAACATAATGCTCTCGTATCTGATCATGAGAAGCTTTCTTCTGAATGTCTTCAAAGAAAGCAAGATCTTGAAAAGATAAGAGTGGATTATGAAGATCTTCTGAAGAAGCATGATCCATTACTTGCTCAACAAATCAGCATTACACAGGAAGGATTTGAACCACCATGTCTAAAATGCATTGAGCATAATAATACTACCTATGTTGCTGAATGTTCTACTGCTGCTACTGTTGCTCTGTCTTCAACTACTGATGTGGTAACTAATCCCTCTGCGGAGGATACCACTACAATTGCTAATGAAAATGCTAGGTTGAAGACATTGCTTGAAACATGGATGTATAAAAGTCTGAAAGGGCATCAGGCACTTTGCGATGTCCTCAAAAAGCAGATTCTGAACTGAAACCCTAGGAAATATGGTGTTGGGTTCGAGAGGAAAATGAATGTTGATGGCTCCTACTGGAAGCCTAAGCAGTATCCCAAAACCACATGGGTTGCTGCAAAGGAACCTTCAGTGGATCCATCCACCCTATCTGGCTTTACCTATGCTAATCCTATTATCATTGATGAATCCTTTGATGCAAACTATAAACTGTTCAAAAATCAGAATGGTGAAGTGTTTGCCAGGTATATTGGTACTAACTGCAGGAATGGACCGCCAATGAAGAAGATCTGGGTTCTCAAAAGCTGTCTTGAGAATCTTCCGGTGAATGTTGTCATGACACCCCCAGGGAAGAAGACAAACCCCAAACCAAAGGCGTCACATGGTCCAACGGCTTCATACGGAAACAGGACTCACCTGAGTCACCCTAATGCCAATGTTTTGCAGGGAAATCATACTCAAACTTATGAATATGAGCGTGTGTCTTCAAACCTCTATGTTCATAAGACTAAGAACTTTTCTGCTTATTCATATGAGTATCATTCATCTCCTGCAAGGCTATTTTCTAGGGCTCCAAAGCTGAAATTCTTAGATGTTGCACTTAGACTCATTGCTTCTAAGCCACCCCTAAAGATGTGGGTGGTCAAGAAGAACTAACTCTCTTTTGTAGAACATGGTCTCCAGCCAGCTATCAAAGGCGTCCGCTACTATTGCTTGGGACCTAAAACACTATAAGGGACGCATGATAAAATGATCATATCATATATTTCACATGTGAATCGCTTGCCAGTCATACTATGAGTTCTAACCTTATGCTAAGTGTTGTGATAATCCATGTGTACATCGAATGCTTATGCTTCACAACATACCTTGTGAAGCCTATCCTCCTAACTGCATTGTAGGGTATGACACCTCGTGCTTCAGAATGGATTATGGACAGTGGATGCACTAATCATATGACTGGTGATCGAAGTCTTCTCAAGGACTCAACCTTACGTCCATCCGACAAGAGTCAAATCACATTTGCTGACACTGGTAAAGGCAAGGTATTGGGTCTAGGTAGAGTTGCAATCTCAAAGGATCAACACATGGATAAAGTGATGCTTGTTGAATCTCTTGGATTCAACTTAATGTCTGTCTCAATGCTTTGTGACTTAAACATGATTGTGATATTCGGAAAATATCGTTGCCTTGTACTAATGGAATCTGACAAGTCTCTAGTCTTTGAAGGGTATAGGAAAGGTGATCTATACATGGTAGATTTCTTAGCAGGACCACAGCTTGCCGTATGTCTTCTTGCAAAAGCTTCAGAATGTTGGCTCTGGCATCGGAGGCTGGGGCATGCTGGCATGAGGAAGTTACACACACTCGTCAAGAAGAAGCATGTCATAGGCATCGAGGGTGTCAAGTTCAAGAAGGATCATTTGTGTGGTGCCTGCGAAGCTAGGAAGATGACTAGGGCCAAGCACCCCTTGAAGACAATCATGACGACATCTCAACCCTTCGAGCTGTTGCACATGGACTTATTTGGCCCTACTCACTACTCTACCCTCACAACAACGGCGTGTCTCTATGGCTTCGTCATTGTTGATGACTACTCAAGATATACATGGGTGCACATAATTCTCTACAAGACTGAAGTACAAGATGTCTTCAGACGATTCGCCAATCGAGCAATGAACAATTATGGCGTCAAGATCAAGCATATCAGAAGTGATAACGGCACCGAATTCAAGAACACCGGGCTTGATCTTTATCTGGATACAATGGGAATTACTCATGAATTCTCTGCCCCATACACACCTCAGCAAAATGGCATTGTAGAGCGCAAGAATAGAACCCTCATTGAGATGGCTCGAACAATGCTCGACGAGTACAAGACACAAAGAAAGTTCTGGCCTGAAGCTATTGATACAGCTTGTCACATCATCAACCATGTCTACATCCATAAGCTTCTGGGCAAAACATCCTATGAGCTCCTTACTGGCAAGAAGCCAAATGTCAGCTACTTCAGAGTTTTTGGTGCTAGATGCTGGATCAAGGATCCCCATCACAAGTCAAAATTTGAGCCTAAAGCATACGAAGGCTTCATGCTCGGTTATGGAAAGGATTTACACTCTTACAGAGTCTTCAACCTCTTTCACTACAAAATCGTTGAAACTGTGGACGTGCGATTTGATGAAACCAATGGTTCACAATGAGAGTTCCTGCCAAGCACATTAGATGAAGCTCCTTCCAGTGAATCTATCAAGCTGATGGGAACTGGTGAAATCATGCCCTCTGAAGCACAGCCTGAAGAGGAACTTATCATTTCTACACCAACCAACCTGAAGACAATGCTCAGACCGAAGACAATCCTCCCAATGATGACAATGATCAGCATGAGCAATGTCTTCGTCCAGTTCATCCTCGTGTTGCAAATGAAGTACAAATTGAGAAGATAATTGATAGCATCAACGCACCTGGACCACTTACTCGCTCAAGGGTGACACAGCTAGCAAATTTCTATGGGCATTTTTCATTTGTATCAATATCTGAACCCAAGAAAGTTGCTGAAGCCTTTATGGAACCTGAATAGATTCAAGCCATGCAAGAAGAACTTCAACAGTTTAAGCTGAATAATGTTTGGGAACTTGTCAAGCGCCCTGACCCTCGCAAGCATAACATTATTGGCACTAAATAGATATATCGGAACAAGCAAGATGAGCATGGTCAAGTCGTCAGAAACAAAGCACGTCTTGTGGCACAAGGATATACTCAAGTTGAAGGAATTGACTTCGATGAAACATTTGCTCCTGTGGCTAGGCTTGAAGCTATTCGCATACTGCTAGCCTATGCTAATCACCACAACATCTTGCTATATCAAATGGATGTGAAAAGTGCTTTCCTCAATGGCAAGATTGAAGAAGAAGTGTATGTTGCTCAACCACCCGGCTTTGAAGATCCAAAACATCCTGATATGGTGTACAAACTGAACAAAGCACTGTATGGCCTCAAACAAGCTCCTCGCGCTTGGTATGATACAATCAAAGACTTCCTGAAGAGTAAAGGCTTCAAACCAGGATCCCTAGATCCACACTCTTCACGAAGACGTATGATGGTGAACTGTTTGTATGCCAAATATATGTGGATGACATAATCTTCGGCTGCACCAATCAGAAGTATAGTGATGAGTTTGGATACATGATGCAAGAGCAATATCAGATGTCCATGATGGGTGAGCTGAAGTTCTTCCTTGGTCTTCAAATTCGTCAGCAAACAAATGGCATCTTCATATCTCAAGAAAAGTATCTCAAAGACTGTCTGAAGAAGTTCGGCATGCAAGATTGCAAAGGTTACACGACGCCAATGCCAGCCAAACATCATCTTGGTCCTGACGACAATGGTAAAGAGTTCGATCAACAGGTATACGGCTCCATGATTGGTTCTTTACTTTACCTATGTGCATCTAGGCCAGATATTATGCTTAGTGTTTGCATGTGTGCTCGATTCCAAGCAGCACCAAAGGAATCGCATCACTTAGCTGTGAAGCGAATTCTTAGATATTTGGCTTACACCCCAACACTCGGATTATGGTTTCCAAAGGGCTCACGGTTTGATCTGGTTGGATTCTCTGATGCTGATTATGCTGGTGACAAGGTGGATCGCAAGTCAACATCAGGAACATGTCACTTTCTGGGACGATCACTTGTCTGTTGGTCTTCAAAGAAGCAAAACTGTGTATCACTCTCAACTGCTGAATATGAATACATTGCTGCTGGATCTCGTTGTGCTCAGCTTCTGTGGATGAAGCAAACTCTCAAGGACTATGGCATCAATCTGAAACAAGTGCCTCTCTTCTGCGCCAACGAAAGCGCCATCAAGATTACCAACAATCCAGTCCAGCACTTGAAGACAAAGCACATTGAAATTTGTCATCATTTTCTCAGAGATCATGTCATGAAGAAAGATATTGACATCATTCACGTCAACACGGAAGAACAACTGGCAGATATCTTCACAAAGCCCCTGGATGAGAAAAGGTTTTGCAAGTTACGGTGTGAGCTAAATATCTTGGAATCCTCAAATGTCCTGTGATCAGACACACATCCTAACACTTATGCATGTTGATGACTTAGATATACAACACACGAAGTAAAGTATATCTTCAATCAATGAAGACTTACATTCTGAGTGTGAATACATTAACGTGGAATTTGACTTCGGAGCGCCACGATAATTGTGCGCCGTGTCTGGGTCTAATACTTCCTATACGGTGGGTAACGCCACCACCAAATTTCTTGGTTTGAAGTGTTTCACTCATGGCGTTATTGTTGAATATCTTCGCATATTGATTTGTCTTCGACTTTCAACTTATCTTCATGATTTACTTCACTATGTTGAGTTGATTGCTTTCTCATATATATATATATACTAGTATTCTGTCCTCTACAACATTCACTTATAGCTATGTCTTCCTTGTTGAATCTTTTGAACTAAGTGAATGTGATCGGACCCTAATCTCTCTATGCTTACTATCTCAAACTCTATCTGTCCAAATCATATGCATTCTATTGAAACTGTCGAATGTCTTCTCTGCATCCTTGTCATCAGAAGACACAGAGACAAACATTAAGTCGGTTAAATGATTCATACTTATTGACTGAAATCCGGAGAAGCCGGAACGATCATCCGAAAACTTGGCGAGCGTGGGAACGTGGGACAACCATGAGTATGTTGCATGCTTGCCACGTGTCCCACGGATGTGAACAGAAAGGGGCACCTGCGTAATTGCGCTCTGCCGCACACCTACTTATAAATACGTGTCCCCTGCGGTCAAGAAAACCTTCTTCCACCTCTCCACCACGTCAAAACCCTAGCGCCACCGCTAGCTCTCGACGACGCCGGCGACGAAGCGCTTAGCCGCCGCAACTTCTCCTACGCCGCCCTCACGCCGGCCGCGGGCATCGTCCTCTCCGCCGCCGCCGTAGGTGTCCTCCGTCACCAAGTTAGGGCACGGTGGATTGAACTGCTCGGTCTCCTACTCATCCCATCTAGCAGTTCTTCGTGTGGTAAATAGAACTCTATTTTTACCAGCTTTTTGATCCTCAATGATTCATCCAATTTACCAAAATTGGTTTCTATCTATACAAAGTTAGATCTATTCTGTCTGCATCTCATACTGCCTAGTATATTCACTTAATCTTCACATCTAGTTAGATTCCTCACTTGTACTTATTCACGAATTCGTACAAATCTGGAACCAACTCTCAACATATAAGTGAATGTCTTCGCAACATGAGGTCAATGTCTTCAAACTGATTTATCTTCAAAATCTTCTGAGAATGCATATGACCTCTTCCCCTTCCCTCGCATCTCTAATGCTGTCACAGGTACATGTCCGTGGGAGAATCCCTAGGTTCTCATAGTCTGCATTCGTTTGCAGAATTCTTACAGCAACACATTGAATCTCCCGAAGCCAGTTCATGTCTGACCAGCAAGCGAAATCCTTTGAAGCCTTTGAACATATTGAAACCATTCAGTTTGAAGTTCATGGCTGCAGAGAAATCAGTAAGGAAGGGTGGCAGACAGCGTCGAGGAGGAACATCAAAGGTTCTGCCTGATGATCTTGTAGAACTTTACAAGACAGATCCTGAAGAGGATTATAATCAGCAGAAGACACGAATCCAATGGATTCGACGCTATTGGGCTGAACAATAGTTCAAGTACAAGTTCGTCACCTAGGAGTACGCTGAGAAAAATGCTATCAAGAGTCCTTGGGGTGATATTCTCTATCGAGGCCTTCCCCCCAAGAACAAAGCTGAAGCCATTGCGCAAGAATTCTATCCTTGCATGGTCCATGGACCACAGCCTGAAGATGCCGACCCATCCTCATTGCTCTGGTGTCGCGGCGATAATCTCTTCAAGCGCAACTTCCAGTTTGCAAAGGCTTCGGCAAAGGAAAACAAGAAGTCACGGGGATTAGACTTCAATCCTGGTCCCTCTGCTCCCCGCAATGATGGCACACTTGAAGCTGAAGAAAATAGAATTGGCCCCTTTGCAAACCTTGATGGCCTCATCTCATATGTCGTGGTACAAGGTGCCAAAGTGGATCATTCTAACAATGATGCTGATTCTGATGAAGCCCCAGCCCCTCCTCCAAGGCCGCAGAAGCCAAAGAAGATTAAGGCTTCATCATCAACTGCACCTCCAAAAGCTTCTCATGTGAAGCCACTGGCCACTGCACCTCCTGAAGACAGTGTGCAGTCTGAAGATCTTTCACGTATCTCCAAGAAGACGGAGAATAACAAGAAAATCGTCAAGAGTACCGATCAAGCTTTGACTCCTGCTGCCATTCTGCGTGATGAGCACATTGATCTGTCCAGCGATGACGATCTTGCAGATGATGCTCTTGAGCAACTAATCAAGAGCAAGGAAGAAGCTGAGATCTTCAACAACTTGACTCTCTTTGATGTGGCCATCATCCATAACTTCATTGATGAATGGTTTGACACACCAAATCTCAGCTTTGATGACTTGCAACTTCCAATTGGCCTCAGCGTCGCCTTCAATGGCGCCATTGCTTCTGAGCTATCTATTGCTCAGCGCATCGTTGAACTGAAGCACAAGATTGACTTTGAAAAAGCTCAATTCAAGAAGCATGTGGCCAATCTCAGTGTGCAAGACGTCAAGAACTTCAAGATTATGCTTCACGAGCTCAAAGAGGCATTTCACAAGAAGCGTGAAGAAGCTAGAGGCTCTCGTGAGCGCATGAAAAATCTGGCTAACAAGTGTGTGCTTGCCTACAATGAGGCTGAGAAGCGCAAGGCTCTTGGTCGTCCTGGCATCGACCCCAGGATGGCTGCAAAGAAGAAGAAGAAATCGACTGTCCAACC
This sequence comes from Triticum aestivum, assembly GCF_018294505.1. Lineage (NCBI taxonomy): Eukaryota > Viridiplantae > Streptophyta > Magnoliopsida > Poales > Poaceae > Triticum > Triticum aestivum. The sequence goes on along the minus strand of NC_057795.1, from coordinate 420,889,831 downwards.
TGCACCTTCAAGGCAGGATGAACCTCGCATTGTCTTCCCAAGCAGCATGACTGGCTCGAAGCCAAAAGTCACGTCAACCGCTTAAGAACAGAAGAAGACGAGGGCTACAGAGGCTGAAGCCAGAAAAAGGAAAACCTCCGAAGCCTCTGATGCTGCTCCCTCCAAGAAGAAGTGCAAGACCAAGAAGAATAGGGCTGCTCCCACAGAGCCCCTTGTTGTTGAACCCATCTCAGTGGTTCGTCCTGCATCTGCTACCCAAGAACTATGAATGACTGTTCATGAGCTTGCTTCCACAGAGGCTCCTGAAGCTGAAGAGATTCCAGCAGTTGATCCCATCATTGCTGAAGATGTTGGTCATCATGACAATGTTGAAGATGATGAAGTTCTTCCTCAAATTGAATACAATGTGGTATCATCGCCTGTTCGTACGAATAGCGAAATCATTAGCATTGGTCGTCCACTGACGCAAATTGCTCAGGATGCTTCATGGACTGATCGCCCGCAACAACAAGACTCCCCCAGTACTCCCCAACAACAACAAGTCACACCATCCGTGCAAATTGAAGAGGATGAGGACCTGCCCACTCCATCTCCAAAGGTGTCGCCTGTACTACAAAGGCTTCGCAAAGGACCAAGGCCTCAAGCCCCTCTTCCGGGTGTTCCAGAAGGAGATGTGCACCATCAACCTGTTGCACGTCAAGTGTTTTTAGAAGCCACTCCAACTATGAATGTCTCCATGTCTGAAGCCCCAGCTGCTGAAGACAATCCGGCTGCATCAGCCGATGACGAAGAACGTGTCCCTACTCCCCCCACTCCTGAAGAAGCTGTTCATGAAATGAACGTGTCTGTGCCTGACCCTCTAGCTCAGCAAGTGGAGGTTGAAAACCTTGAGGCTGCCACCACCAACACCAATGAAGCCAATGACATAGTCATGGCTGAAGCCAATGTGGAGCCTGTCCCAAGCACCGTACCAGAAGTCAATGCTGACAATGCTCCTGAAGCTTTTGTTGTGCAGCCCGAAGCCACTGTTGCTGCCACTGCTCCTGTTCCGCCACCAAGGGCCTATACACTCGAGCAAGCATACAACCATGGCGAGCTAATCACAGTAAGATGGCCCGTTCTGGTCCCTCCACCTAATGTCTCTGGTCCTCAATTTGACTATCACATTGAGCATAGGCCTTAGGTCCAGAAGCCAAAGCCAAGACTGCCAAGGTTTCCAGGTACTACCACATCTGTCGGGTCTTTCAATGCAAATGGCTTCAAGAGCCACAACACATTCTTTGACAGCTCAAAGAACCCCTACACAAGGCCAAGAATATCATCAGATCGGTTCTGGAGTCATCAGCAGCGAAGCTATTACTCCTATGTTCTGTATGATCAAGGGCACATTTTCCCTCATATGCGCCTCGACACTGAAGCCATTGCTGGGCTGCCATGCTTAGAAGAAGCACTTGACTGCTTCCGTGATGCAGATCTGCTCAGCTTTGTGACTGACAAAGAACATTGGAATGAAGAACTTCTGCTTCAATTCTATGCTACCCTCCACATTCGCGGATATAATAGAGATACAAAGACCTGGGTTCTTAAGTGGATGACAGGAAATGTTCATCATGAAGCCAAAGCTCTTGACATCATTGAGCTTACAGGCCTATCCACTCCCGGAGAACTATATGAACCTAGTTGCCAAAACCACCGCAATGCACTGGAGAGCATCTTCCATAAGCCAGAACCAAACATGAGCCAGATGTTGAGCATGATGAAGCCTTTGCCACATGATGCTGAATATCCAAAGGAGTTCTTTGTGGATGACCTTGAGTATCTGCCGCACACCATATATCACATCATCAGGCGGACTCTATGGCCTATCAAAGGACATTCATCAGCTGCAAAACTGGAAGGAGCCATGAAGACATTGGTCTTTTACATCCTCAATGGCATCAGCTTCAATGCGCAAGATTTCTTCATCAGGCAACTGGCTGCATCTGGATCTGACCTTTTCGGACTGAAGTTCTATGCTCCATGGGTCATGCGCCTCATCAAGCAACACTCTGCTGTCAACTATCAACCTTTTGCTCGCAATCATGTGATTTTTCTACCAGAGGTTGATATGTCAGTTGAAGCCATATACCCTGAACCTGCCAAGAAGCCTCTTTGTCTTCAAAATGCTGAACATCAAAGCTTCACTCAGCCTATGGAAGGAGTCCAAGCTGGCACGTGTGTCTATCCGATGGCTGGAAACATTCGTCTACCTCATCGTGCATCAGCTGAAGCTACTGTGAGCACAATTGCTCAAAGGCCTCGGAAGCGCTCTCGGGTCCTAAATGACCGAGAACTTCTTGTGTCCCTGCATCAAAAGAAAGATAAGCATCATTTTTGGCTCAAGCATCAGATGCAAAGCCTCTTGGTGGACGTAAATCGCATTCGCAACCTTGCCACCAAGAATGCTTTTGTCACGCATGAAACTTGTCGGCGATCATGGAAGAGTTTGACCCTGCTCAGTGCTGAAGCAGATCTTCAAGACGATGGTTTCACTGAAAGATTCAAGTTTGACTCCACTCCTCCATGGAATGCTATCCTACGAAGGACTCCATCTCTTGAAGACTCTGACTATTCTTCCAACGCGGCAACTGTCAATGCCAATGTGATCAATGATGAATACGATGCAACTTCACCTCCTCCTACTTCTGCACGCATCGACACTGCACCAAGTTCTCCTGCACCGCCAACCAACCACGACAACCCTGCTGCTTCACCTACTCCTCAAGAGGACGAGTAGATGTTCTGTGTCTTCAAACCTTTTTGGTCATTACTGACAAAAGGGGGAGAAGCATATGAGTTGATAGTCTTCAAGCGGGTTCATAAGGGCGGTTGCTTTATATTTTTGTCTAGTGCTTACAACTCTTGCTTTTTGATACACTTCGTTCTTTGAGTTGTAACACTTAAACTTGATGGTCGTCTGCTACTTATTTGCGTTACCACGTGCGATGATAACTTCCGCACTTAGATCATTCTGCAGACGTCCATTTTTCATTATGCATGTCATTCTCTTAGCTATATCTTTTCGTGCATGATGAATTATCTTCATAAGTTGAAGAGGATCTCCACAAGTACAACCTGCCATGTGCTTTTGCATTCCAAAAGCAAAATATTTATATGCACATCTTCAGGGGGAGCCCTTGCCACTTATGAAGACAATACGCTATCCTTTACAATTTCACATACTTCTTTCTAGTTGAAAACTTCAACCAGTTTCTCATCAATCACCAAAAAGGGGGAGATTGTAAGTGCATCTAGTGCCACCCCTAGTTGGTTTTGGAGTATTGACGACAAAGTTGGTTGAGGGACTAATGCGTTTATGAGAATTTTAGGATAACGCAGGTAGTGTCCCTCATTGATTCGGTTTACCTACCGGAGATGACCCCTAAAAATGTATGAAGACATTGAAGACAATGGTGGTGTGTGAAGATGTTCACATTGAAGACTATGACATGAGAAGACATTCAGTGAAGACTATGAAGCACGAAGACTGAGTTGTTTCATTGTTTCCTTTTCTTCTGTGTTGAGTCATAGGAACCACAGTACTGTTAAGTGGGATCCAAGTGAACTAAGTCAGAGTGACTGAAGTGATGCTCAACCAAAATCCTATGTCTTCGAGCGAAGACAATGAGAGCAAATCTTATCCAAAGCTGGATGAGTCAGCTTTGCTTGTAGCCCAAGTAAAGTTGCCGTGTGTGTTTGAAATCTGACCGTTGGAACACGTGTTAGTTCCTTAGTGACCCAGGGTCATTTCGGACATATCTGGTCGGGTTGCCTTGTGGCTATAAATAGCCCACCCCCTACACCATAAATTGGTGGCTTCTCAGAGTTAGTTTACAGCTTTTGTTGTGTTGAGAGCAACCCACCTCGAAGCCTTTGATAGAGAAATCCTTGCGAGGACAAAGCCCAAACACCCAGAGCCAAAGAATGTTAGGCATCACTGAAGCCTTTCTGTCTGTGTGACCTGAAGACTTATTACACTTGAGGATTGTGTATCCTCCAGCCGGTTAGGCGTCGCGTTCTGAGCATCCAAGAGTCATTGTGGATTGCCGGTGAACGAAGTCTGTGAAGGTTCGAAAGTCTACCTTGAAGACTTACCAGAGTGATTGGGCGAGGACTGTGTGTCCTTAGCTCAAGGGGAATAAGGTGAAGACGTGGTCTTCTGAGTTGAATCTCAACCTCCCTAACCAGACGTACAGTTGTCACAGCAACTGGAACTGGTCCAACAAATCCTGTGTCTTCAACAAGTGACTGATTCTATTCCCTTCCCTCCTTTACTTTGAGTTTGTCTTCGTGAAGTCATTGCTTATCTTTCATATCTGTTTGACTTCATTGCTTGACTACTATTGTTGATTGGCTTCATACTATCTTCCATCCTGATCCTTACTACCTAGCTGCTATTAGTCTTCATACGTTAACACTATTGCATACTGTACTATGGCTTGCTTGTGGTAGTTTATCTTCCGCTGCATATCAATTAGGTCATTTCTATTGTTTGTCTATGAAACTTCCACGTTTTGAAGACTTTGATAAAAATCGCCTATTCACCCCCCTCTAGTCGATAACTAGAACTTTCACACATGCACGCTCATATGATGGGCACCAAAGGACAACAACATAACCACAAGCAAATTAAACCAATCATAGCAATTCGTCAATTATCGATAGGACAACGAAAATCTACTCAAACATCATAGGATGGAAACACATCATTGGATAATAATATGAAGCATAAAGCACCATGTTCAAGTAGAGGGTACAACGGGTTGCGGGAGAATGGACCGCTGGATATAGATGGGGGAAGTTGATGATGATGTTGGGGAAGATGACGGAGGTGTTGGTGTAGATCTCGGTGATGATGATGGCCCCGGCGGCGTTCCGGCACCACCGGAAGAGAGAGGGAGAGAGAGCCCCCCTTCTTCTTCTTCTTCCTTGACCTTCTCCCTAGACGAGAGAAGGGTTTCCCCTCTAGTCGATGGTCTCCATGGCGTGGGAGGGGCGAGAGCCCCTCCGAGATTGGATTTGTCTCTCTGTCTCTCTCTGTTTCTGCGTTTCTGATTCTGCCCTTTCACTGTTTCTTATATTCCCAGAGATCCGTAACTCCGATTGGGTTGTCCTTTGGACACGATTTCTATCCAGATATTGGCTTTCTTGCTGCAAAAGAAGGGAACCAACCGCCTTACTAGTGGCCACGAGGGTCAGGGGCGCGCCCCCCTGCCTCATGGGCCACTCGAGCATCGTCTTGCGTTGATTCTTCTTCCCAAAAATCATAAACTTTCCAAAAATATTCTCCATCCGTTTTTATTCCGTTTGGACTCCGTTTGATATGGGTTTTCTGCGAAACATAAGACATGAAACAGACAAGAACTGGCACTGGGCACTGGATCAATATGTTAGTCCCAAAAATAGTATAAAAAGTTGCCAAAAGTATATGAAAGTTGAATAATATTGGCATGGAACAATCAAAAATTATAGATACGAGAGAGACATATCAGCATCCCCAAGCTTAATTCCTGCTCTTCCTCGAGTAGGTAAATGATAAAAAAGATAATTTTTGATGTGGAATGCTACCTAGCATAATCTTGATCATATAATCTAATCATGGAATGAATATTAAGACACGAGTGATTCAAAGCAATAGTCTATCATTTGACATTAAGACAATAATACTTCAAGCATACTAACCAAGCAATTATGTCTTATCAAATAACATAGCCAAAGAAAGCTCATCCCTACAAAATCATATAGTTTGGCCATGCTTCATTTTCGTCACACAAAATGCTCCCATCATGCACAACCCCGATGACAAGCTGAGCAATTGGTTCATACTTTTTAACGCGCTTCAGCCTTTTCAACCCTCACGCGATACATGAGCGTAAGCCATGGATATAGCACTATAGGTGGAATAGAATATGATGATGAAGGTTGTGTGGATAAGACAAAAAGGAAGAAAGTCTCACATCGACGCGGCTAATCAACGGGCTATGGAGATACCCATCAATTGATGTCAATGTGAGGAGTAGGGATTGCCATGCAACGGAAGCACTAGAGCTATAAGTGTATGAAAGCTCAAACTGAAACTAAGTGGGTGTGCATCCAACTTGCTTGCTCATGAATACCTCGGGCATTTGAGGAAGCCCATCATCGGAATATACAAGCCAAGTTCTATAATGAAAATTCCCACTAGTATATGAAAGTGATAACTCAAGAGACTGTCTATATGAAGAACATGGTGCTACTCTGAAGCACAAGTGTGCTAAAAGGATAGTAACATTGCCCCTTCTCTTTTTTCTCTCATTTTTTTATTTTTATTTTTTATTTTTTGGTGGGCTTCTTTGGCCTTTTTTTATTTGGGCTTCTTTGGCCTCTTTTATTTTTCATAAAGTCCGGAGACTCATCCCGACTTGTGGGGGAATCATAGTCTCCATCATCGTTTCCTCACTGGGGCAATGCTCTAATAATGATGATCATCACACTTTTATTTACTTACAACTCAATATTACAACTCGATACTAGAACAAAAATATGACTATGTATGAATGCCTCTGGCAATGTACCAGGATGTGCAATGATCTAGCATAGCAAAGATATAAAAAAACGGACAAGCCATGAAAACATCATGCTAGCTATCTTACGATCATGCAAAGCAATATGACAATGAATGCTCAAGCCATGTATATGATGATGATGGAAGTTGCATGGCAATATATCTCGGAATGGCTATGGATATGCCATAATAGGTAGGTATGGTGGATGTTTTGAGGAAGATATAAGGAGGCTTATGTGTGATAGAGCGTATCATATCACGGGGTTTGGATGCACCGGCGAAGTTTGCACCAACTCTCGAGGTGATAAAGGGCAATGCACTGTACCGTAGAGGCTAGCAAATTGCGAAAAGGTAAGAGTGCGTATAATCCATGGACTCACATTAGTCATAAAGAACTCATATACTTATTGCAAAAGTTTATTTGCCCTCGAAGCAAAGTACTACTATGCATGCCCCTAGGGGGATGGATTGGTAGGAAAAGACCATCACTCGTCTCCGACCGCCACCCATAAGGAAGACAATCAAAGAAACACCCCATGCTTCAAATTTGTCACACAACGGTTACCATACGTGCATGCTACGGGACTTGCAAACCTCAACACAAGTATTTCTCAATTTCACAATTACTCAACTAGCACGACTCTAATATCACTACCTTTATATCGCAAAACTATTGCAAGGAATCAAACATATCATATTTAGTGATCTACAAGTTTTATGTAGGATTTTATGACTAACCATGTGAATGACCAATTCCTGTCATATCTCTAAATAGATATAAGTGAAGCAAGAGAGTTTAATTATTTATACAAAAGATATGTCCGTGCTCTAACATATATAAGTGAAGCAAAAGAGCATTCTACAAATGGCGATCTTCTATGTGAAGAGAAACATGCAATCCAAACTTCAAATGATATAAGTGAAGCACACGAAGCATTCTATAAAGCCATACTCAAAAGATTTAAGTGAGGTGCAATGAGAATTCTATACATCAACCATGGACTATCTCATACTAGCATGGTGCATAAAAGAAAAATGAAAACTAACACAAAATACGCTCCAAGATTTGCACATATCACATGAATGAAACGAATCCGAAAATATACCGATACTTGTTAAAGAAAGAGGGGATGCCTTCCGGGGCATCCCCAAGCTTAGATGATTGAGTCTCCTTGAATATTTACTTGGGGTGCCTTGGGAATCCCCAAGCTTGAGCTCTTGCCTCCCCTCCTTTTCCTCATATCGAAACCTCCTCGATCTTCGAACACTTCATCCACACAAAACTTCAACAGAAAACTCGGTAAGATCCGTTAGTATAATAAAACAAATCACTACTCTAAGTACTATTGCAAACCAATTCATATTTTGTTTTTGCATTTTATCTACTGTAATATAAATTTTCCATGGCTTAATCCACTGATAGAAATTGATAGTTTCATCAAAACAAGCAAACTATGCATCAAAAACAGAATCTGTCTTAAACAGGGCAGTCTGTAGTAATCTGAACATTCACCATACTTCTGGTACCCCAAAAATTCTGCAAAATTAGGAAAAATAAACAAATTGTATATAAAGACATTGCAAAAAGTTTCAGAACGTTTGATGTTCGAGTAAAAAAAATTAAAATCGCGCACTACAGCCAAAGTTTCTGTCCTGCACCGCACAAACCAACAAGCATTGTAAACATCCTAAAGGCAAAGCTTGGCACATTATTTTTATTATATAATGGAGTTGTACAAGGGGATAATTATTTTTGTTGAAAAGTTTCTTTAATCAAGATTCACAAAGTTTTCGTGAGCATGAACAAAGTTCAAGGCTAGCTCCCACTTTAACAATGCTCGTCTTTCTCACTTTTGCTTTTTTTTGAAAACGTTTTGGGTTCCCCTCTTTATTTTTTGGTTTTTAGACTATATAAAAGCACTCAACAGAAATAAATGACTCTCTAAAACTTCCGGGTTGTCTCCCTGGCAGCACTTTCTTTGAAGCCATTAAGCTAGGCATATAGTGCTCAAGTAATAGATCCACCCGGATCCCAAGGTATATCAAAGCCAATTTTAATTAACAATGATTTTTGATTTAGTATTGAGAACAAAGTAACATATATCATGCAACAACGAAGTCTAGCTCTCTTCCTATGCATAGGCATGTCATAAAAGAACAATTCATGCACACCAAGTAAAGGCCAATGCATAGTATAAGCAGTTCCTTGCAATTCTATCGTGTTGGAAACATAAAGAGGGGGAGATGTAGTTCCTATCTCATAATAATTGCAAGTAGGAGCAGCAAGCACATGCATATTATACCTATCAAAATCATCATTTGTAGTAGTAAAACGCAACCCATCAACATAATCCTTAATAAGCACAAACTTCTCCGATATAGTGTAGTTTGGAGAATTCAAAATGATAATAGGACTATCATGTGTGAGTGCAATAGCAACAATTCCATGTTTAACATAAGGAACTATAGCAAGTTCATCTCCATAAGCATAATTCATATTGGCATCTTGGCCACAAGCATAGCAAGCATCATCAAAAAGGGGTATTTCAAGAGAATCAACGGGATCATAACAATCATCATAGCAATCATCCTTCGGTAAGCACGAAGGAAAATTAAACAATGTATGAGTTGAAGAGTTACTCTCATTAGAAGGTGGGCACAGGTGATCAATCCGCTCTTCCTCCTTTTGTTCTTCGCTCTCCTCCTCATCTTTTTCATCCAATGAGCTCACAGTTTCATCAATTTCTTCTTACATGGACTCCTGCAAAATATTAGTCTCTTCTTGGACAGCGGAGGAGTCCTCAATATATGGTTTAACATAGGCATTAGAAGCATAATTATCATAACAATATTGAAGTATGGCAAAATTTTCAGATTTGTAAAGAGTAGCATCATACTTTTCAATCAAACAAGCAATTTCATAAGCACCCTTAAAAGCAACAAATTCTTCAATTTGTTGAACATCATAGTAATTATAAACACCCTTGGCATACGAAGATACGATTCCATTATCACTAAACTCACATTGATAGGGAAGGTGTTTCGTAGGGTTTTCAGAATAACAAGTAAAATCATATATGTCACATAAATTCCAAGCATAGCATTGCAAATGATGAATTTGATCGAGTAAAAGTTTCCCTTTTTGAGAGAAGCGGTGTCGCACATAACAAGCATGCTCATCTAAAGATTTGCCCTCAACTAAGCTAGTTGGGGTTTCAGCACGAGCACATAGGGATCCAAGATGATCCAAGTAAAAAGCTTCAGGAGTGTGATAGATTTTGAGTAGTTCTTCAACCATTGGTGTAGTAGGTACAACTATTTTTTTTGGTATTTTGCGTTTCCTACCCATAACTAAAGATAGAAAACAACTAAGAGCAGCAAATAAAAATTACTTAGTGATAAAGCAAATAAGCACACACGAGAATATTCACCCCATGCTATGACTCCCCGGCAACGGCGCCAGAAAAAGGTCTTGATAACCCACAAGTATAGGGGATCAATTGTAGCCTCTTTCGATAAGTAAGAGTGTCGAACCCAACGAGGAGCTAAAGATAGAACAAATATTCCCTCAAGTTCTATCAACCACCAATACAACTCTACGCACGCTTAACATTCCCTTTACCTAAAACAAGTATGAAACTAGAGGTACTTTGTAGTTGTTGTTGGATAGGTTTGCAAGATAATAAAGAGCACGTAAATAAAAACTAGGGGCAGTTTATGAAAAAAAGGAATAAAGTTAGTATAGCGAGTGTCGAAAAGTGGTGGTAGGAGTTGCGAAATTATCCCTAAGCAATTGACTACTTTACTAGACCCATAACAAGTTCTATGTGGGAGAGGCCACTGCTAGCATGTCATCCCTGACTTGGAATTCTATGCACTTATGATTGGAACTATTAGCAAGCATCCGCAACTACTAATATTCATTAAGGTAAAACCCAACCATAGCATTAAGATATATTGGTCCCCCTTCAATCCCGTATGCATCAATTTCTATGCTAGGTTGAAGCTTCTGTCACTCTTGCCCTCCAATACATAGTCCTATCAACATACAACTAATTACCGATAGGACAATGAAAATCTACTCATGATGGATGGCAACACATCATTGGATAATAATATGAAGCATAAAGCACCATGTTCAAGTAGAGGGTACAACGGGTTGCGGGAGAGTGGACCGCTGGATATAGATGGGGGAAGATGATGAAGATGTTGGGGAAGATGACAGACGTGTTGGTGTAGATCACGGTGATGATGATGGCCCTGGCGGTGTTTTGGCGCCACCGGAAGAGAGAGGGAGAGAGCCCCCCTTCTTACTCTTCATCCTTGACCTTCTCCCTAGATGGGAGAAGGGTTTCCCCTCTGGTCCATGGTCTCCATGGCGTGGGAGGGGTGAGAGCCCCTCCGAGATTGGATCTGTCTCTCTGTCTCTCTCTGTTTCTGGGTTTCTGATTCTGCCCTTTCACTGTTTCTTATATTCTCGGAGATCCATAACTCTGATTGGGTTGTCCTTTGGACACGATTTCTATCTGGATATTGGCTTTCTTGCGGCGAAAGAAGGGCACCAACCGCCTAACGGAGTGGACACGAGGGTCAGGGGCGCCCCCTGCCTCATGGGCCACTCGAGCATCATCTCGCGTTGATTCTTCTTCCCAAAAATCATAAATATTCCAAAAATATTCTCTATCCGTTTTTAATCCGTTTGGAATCCGTTTGATATGGGTTTTTTGCGAAACATAAAACATGCAATAGACAGGAACTGGCACTGGGCACTGGATCAATATGTTAGTCCCAAAAATAGTATAAAAAGTTGCCAAAAGTATATGAAAGTTGTATAATATTGGCATGGAACAATAAAAAATTATAGATACGACGGAGACGTATCAGTGGCCTGTTCGGCCTTCAAATCAGCAGTCGTTTTCTCGGTGGCTACATCGCTCACCCTTGCTTGCCCCTTCGCGCGGGCAAGGTCATTCCTGAGGGTCTCAACCTCGGCAGCGCCATTTGCAATTATGCATATAGCAGCACGTAAGCTTCAACTTAGCATTTGCAAACTAATTCAATTATATATGGAGTACTTGAAACATAACATGCGCCTCGTCGAGCCGCTTATTAATATGGATATTGTCCTCATAGACCAGCTGCAGTTTCCGCTTTAGTTCGGAAACTTTGGCGGCCTGCGGTCACCGCTAACAATGAAGCCTTGTTTTGTCAAAAAGATAAGTATGTTATTTCCTGCGGATATCTATAGATCCTCTGTTCGCCCTCCTTCATGGGCCAAACAGAGTTTCAGGGGCTACTATCTATATATAGGCAGATTTTTCATATGGAAAGCGGCTAAAATACATTACATCTCATACCTTGAAGCCTGCTAGTAGGCTCGTGAAGGCCTCATTCAGCCCGCTCTTAGCGGACTGAACCTTCTCGACCACCGTACCCATCAAGGTACGGTGCTCCTCCAAGATGGACGCACTTTGCAGAGCATCCATCAGCATGTTCGGCACCTCTGCATTAGTAGAGGTCGCTGCCAGAATAGCCATCTCCCCCTCCCGCAGACGGGACTGCTGATTCGATTCCGGAACCGTTTGTGTCTACGGAACAGTATCCGACCGGGGGTCGGATAATCCAGGACCCCCGTCGCCGGTCTCCATGAGGGTTGCACCCCTCATGTTCTCGACAGCCAAGGCGTTATCCTCTGGCGCCATCTTGGTCCCCTCCTACACTCCTTCGGAGCCTGGAGAAATCCTTTGGGACGACACCTCGGTGTTGTCCGCCCTAGGAGGCGGGGAAGCTTGTGGAGGCGTCTCGCTCTCCATCTTTTCCAGCGAAAGATCCCCCGATGACGATGATTCTTGAGGGATGTCACGGGCCAGACTGAAACACGAAATTTGATATTATTCTTATAAGTTATAAAAAGATTAGATGTACGTAAGGCATCCTAAGGTACCTACAATTCGGCAAGGGGCTTGGCTCGAGGGTGGTGCTTGGGGACAACTTTGGTGCCCGAAGCCGAATCATCCGAGAGGGATACCTTTCCCCTCTTAGACACCCCTCCTCCAGATCTATAGAGGTCGCCCTCTTTTCCCTTTGAGAGGAGGGCTCTCTTCTCCCTCCTCCTCCTCGTCCTCGTCTTCGTCTCCCTTGTGAGAGGAAGGAGCCTCTGTTCCTCCGGACATAACACCCAAAGTATCTTCATGATGGAAGCCACCTTCGGCCTCCTTGCTCTTCTTCTTCTTGTCCTTCTTCGCCGGCGCCTGGTAGGGCGCCGGGACCAGCATCCTCATCAATAGAGGCTCGACTGGGTTTTCGGGGAGAGGGGTCGGACACTTAATCTGCTCCGCCTTCTTTATCCAGTCCTATTCAGGAAATGGAATTTTCAGTACCCCTCCCTAAGATTGACGAGCTATGTAATGTTCGGAAATATGATACTTACTGGGGAGGCTGGATTATTGTAGTCGAGGCCAGTGTCGTCAGACGTCCTTGGCCATGTTTTCTGCTTCTTGAAGAGCAGCTTCTAGATCCCTTTGTGCGTCATGCCAAAGAATCGCTTCAGGGTCCATGGCCCCTCCAGATTAAACTCCCACATCTTGAGAGGCCGTCGTTGGCAGGGAAGAGCTCGGTGGATAAGCATCACCTAGATCACATCAGCAAGGGTGATGTCCTTTGTTTATCATACTCTTGATACACTTTTGTAGCACCGACACTTCGTCAGGGGATCCCCAATCTAGACCCTTGTTGGTCCAGGATGCGAGCCGCAGTGGAGGTCCAAATCTGAAAGCAGGAGCGGTCGCCCACTTGGAGCCGCGAGGTTCGGTGATGTAGAACCACTCCTGCTGCCATACCTTGACAGTGTCCACGAATGTCCCCTTGGGCAAGGTGACGCTGGGAAGCTTTCTCACCATGCCGCCACTTCACTCTGTGTGTTGGCCCTCAACCACCTTCGGCTTCACATTGAAGACCTTTAGCCATAGCCCGAAGTGTGGGGGGACACGGAGAAATGCCTCACACACTACAATGAACGCCGGGCTATGGAGGAAGGAATTCGGGGCCAGATCATGGAAATCCAGCCCGTAGTAAAACATGAGGCCTCGAATGAAGGTTGAAGGGCGAACCCAAGTCCCTGGAGGAAGTGGGGGATGAATACCACCCTCTCGTCGGGATTTGGATAGGGATAACCTGCTGAGGGAGTCCTAGACTAAGGGGTCCTCGGGCGTCCGGGCTATGTGATATATGGGTCGGACTAATGGGTCGTGAAGATATGAGATTAAAGACCTTTCCCCGTGTCCGGATGGGACTCTCCTTTGTGTGGATGGCAAGCTTGGCATTTGGATCATGCACCTTTCTTTCTCTGTAAACCGACTCTGTACAACCCTAGACCCCTTTGGTGTCTATATAAACTGGAGGGTTTAGTTAGTAGGGCAATCACAATCATACATGCTAGACATCTAGGGTTTAGCCATTACGATCTTGAGGTAGATCAACTCTTGTAACCCCTATACTCATCCAAGTCAATCAAGCAGGAAGTAAGGTATTACCTCCATTAAGAGGGCCCGAACCTGGATAAACATCGTGTCCCCTGCCTCGTGTTACCTATGATCCTTAGACACACAGTTCGGGACCGCCTACTCGAGATCTGCCAATTTTGACACCTACATTGGTCCTTTCATTGAGAGTTCACTGTGTCATCGCTAGAAGGCTTAATGGCTCCATCAACCATCCATGACAATACCGCCCTGAGGGAGACTTTTTTCCCTGGCCAAATCTTTGTATTCAGCGGCTTCGCATTGCATGCCAACTCGATTGGCCATCTGGAGCAGATTGCTAGCTATGCCCCTGGCCATGAGATCAGTTTCAGAAACCTAAACTATGTTGCTGACATCTGAGGAGACTTGATATTCCAATGGTTTGCTGCCTCAACCCAGCTCCGGCCTTAGATCCAGAACACCCCGCCAGGTCCGAAAACGGGAGTTCAGAACCCGCCGGACTCTCCGCAGCCATAGAGCTCAACACAGGAGATGCGGAGGGGATCGTTTCACCGGCAGACCCGGAGTCACTCCAGGCTCCCTTCATCAGCGCGAAGCCAGACTCCTCCCTGAACACCAGATCCAAACTCTCGAGGCCCGTGTTACGCGAGCTCGGACTAGGAACTCCCATCCCGCCCTGCTCCACGGACCCTCACTTCCCTATCCAAACCTCACTCTTAAATGAGGCCCTGGACTTAATGTGATCTCTCGTCATTACAGAAGGATCGCTTCCAAAGTACACCCAGCCCACACTAGGGGCTGAGGGCGGGGAATTTTACATCGCACCCACCACCCATCTTATAGCCACTATCGATGACTTAACTGACATGCTAGATTATGCCTCCGAAGACATCGATGGTATGGACGACGATGCCGAAGAGGAGGAAAGCCAAAACCCGCCGTTTACCGGAGGCTGGACGACCACTTCCTCGTATGACGTATACATGGTGGACACACCCAAAGGAAATGACACTGACGATGGGAAGAATCTTGAGGACGAGCCCGCTGAAGCACCTCCGAAGTGTTGACGTCAGCGACGCAGATCAAAATCACTCCATGAAAAAGACAACAATACCGGCACGGAAGACAATAACACCCTGGAGAACACCGAAGAGCAAGACGCCCCGTTCAAGCCAACATTCGAACAGGATGATTGGGAAGAGGAGCAAGTCAACCCCGATGACCCTATCGGGAATGAGGGCTCGGAGGATAGTTACTACCTACCGACCTCCTAAGAGGATGAGAGCATGGGAGATGAAGACTTCATCATACCAGAGGACCGCCTCGAACAAGAGCACTTTAAACGCCAGCTAATAGCCACAGCAAAAAGCCAGAAAAAGAATCAACAACAACTTCAAGCCGATCAGGATTTACTCAATGACAAATGGACTAATGTCCTGGCAGCCGAGGAATATGGCCTCGAGCGCCCAACTAAGAGTTACCCAAAGCGCAGGTTGCTCTCTTAATTTGACAATGAGGTCCCAGAGCATTGGCTGAACAGCGTCCCAGAAAACTCTACTGGAAGCTGGGAAGACTTGGAGGATGCCTTCAGAGACAACTTCCAAGGTACCTATGTTCGGTCCCCTGGCGCCGATGACCTTAGTCACATAATCCAGCAACCCGGTGAATCAGCCCGGAAGCTTTGGACTAGGTTCTTAATTAAAAAGAACCAGATCGTGGATTGTCCGGATGCCGAAGCCCGCACTTATGACCCGCTTTTGCGCGGGAGAAGATAGCTAGCTAGCTCGTAGAAGCAATAGCACCAGCGACCCACGCACCTCTAAAGCCAGGGGCGGCAATGGCAAGCCATGACTGGATAAGCACAAGCGTCGAAACAATAGTGAAGACACGATGGTCAACGCCAGATTCAGTGGCTCCAAACTCGGTCAGCGGAAGAAGTCATTCAAAGGAAATAAAGATGGTCCATCCAGTTTGGACAGAATACTTGATCGGCATTGCCAGATTCATGGCACCCCCGATAAACCTGCCAATCACACCAACAGAAACTGTTGGGTCTTTAAACAGGATGGCAAGCTCAACGCCGAACACAAGGGGAAAAGCCGCCCAACGAGGACGACGATGAAGAGCCTCGCCCAACGAACACAGGGGGGCAAAAGCAATTTCCCCCCGAGGTCAAAACAGTGAATATGATCTATGTCACCCACATCCCCAAATGGGAGCGCAAGCGCGCATTAAGGGATGTCTACATCGTAAAGCCGGTTGCCCCAAAATTCAACCCATGGTCAGCTTGTCCAATCAGCTTCGATCGAAAAGACCACCCGACCAGTATCCGTCATGGATGATCGGCATCTTTTGTCCTTGACCCAATCATCGACGAATTCCATCTCATGCGTGTCCTTATGGACGGTGGCAGTAGCCTTAACCTGATCTATCAGGACACCGTCCGCAAAATGGGTATTGATCCGTCAAGAATCAAACCCACTAAAACTACCTTTAAAGGAGTAATACCTGGCATAGAGGTCCGTTGCTCGGGCTCAATAACATTGGAAGTTTTCTTCAGCTCGCCCAACAACTTCCGCAGTGAAGACTTGATCTTTGATAATGTACCCTTCTGAAGTGGCTATCACGCACTGCTCGGACGTACCGCTTTTGCTCGATTTAACGTGGTGCCACACTATGCTTATTTAAAGCTCAATATGCTCTGTCCATGCGGAGTCATATGAGTCCATGGGAACACGAAACGCTCTCTTCGCACTGAGGAACACACCGCAGCTCTCGCAGTCGAAGTACAGAGCGTCCCACTCAAGACGCACACCTCATCAGCCATCAAGTTGCAGTACTTTGTTGAAAGAGTCCGGTCAGCCCCGCAAGCTAGCGGCTCGGTACTTCCAGAGCTAGATTAGCAGTTCCACCTCCGTCGATCGCCGCGCATACCCACGGACTTTGTACCGCGCATGCATCATTACGCACTCAAAATACCTTGGGCATCAACGAAGGCACAACACGGGTAGGTGCATTCAAGCCCCTATATCCTACGGACTTACAAGGACTCACTTCGAGCCCGGTTTCGTGCGGGAAACAGAAGACCGTTCCCTTTAAGGAACCCCTCTCTACAAGGCGAAACCGGTGCAGACGTGCGGCATGACATACCAACTCTTCGGACCAACCCTTATTTAAAGGACCTGTACTAAGCTTTTCTCCTTATTATTAGACCCCCTGGCATGTAAAATGATTTTGGTGCTTATGGTACCCTCTGTAAGATCACGTCTTGACGTATCAATCAGATCCTAGTAGGGACAATTTTTCAGTATCAACTTTATTCATAAAATTGTACTCCGTCTCTCCAGCTGTCTCACATACCACGACGCCCATTGTCAGGGGCTCTATACGGCCACATATGCCGCTAAACAAAAAGCCCGAACAGCTTCGTAGCACACTTCGGCGTCCCGAGCTTGGCATTATATGCATCGGCTCCGAATCATGTCTTTGGTCAATAGTTGGGTTGCCCGGCTCATGTGTTTACTACCTTACGTTCCATTTGTTCGGCTAGGGTAGTAAAGGGAGAACTACTGCGATTGTGTTTTCGGTTCGTCCGGTCAAGCACCTCAGTAGAGAAAGCCAAAAACTGACTATCATGATGCGGCGAGAGCTGGTCAGCCATTTGGTGACTTGTTAAATCTTTAACAATTTTTCCGTATTAAACAACGGACTATTTTTTCCAGTCATATACGTAACGCATCCGCATTCGGATAGTCACATACGTACTAGGGGCTATTTTATAACCCCATCACCAAACTCTTATGGCTAAGTGAGAGCGGTAAAGCCGTATAGCCCGATTGTTTGGTTCGACACACTGACACCTCACAGGCCAAGACGTTGAGTCAAGAGTGTTCATGTGCCATTCCGAACACCCCTGTAGCATCTATGTGGGGGTCGAAGCCGACGACTAGAAAACTCTTAGGCATACAAAAAATGGCCGCACAGGAGGAAATCAACTTCAGATAATGGTGCAAATATATTACAAAGCATTAATATCTATAATACACACGACTGGGTCATTCGTATACATTAATTTGAATATGATGTCCTTTGTGCATTGACCCTCTATCAAGTGAGCACCCTCTAGGAAGTCATCTAAATAAAGCTCTGACGTGCGGTGATCCTTGCCTTCGGGGGGACCCTCAACTGCGACAACGACGGCTTTCATCTTGGCCTAGTGCACCTTGACACGGGCGAAGGCCCTTTATGCACCTTCTACGCACATCGACCATTTGATGGCATCAATTCGGGGCACGACATCGATGAGTCGCCGCACTAGGCCAAAATAGTTGCTCAGAACGGGTTTGGCTCGCCACATCCGGAGTATGACCTCCTTCATGGCTGATCCGGAGATCCTATGCAACTCGGCCCACTGCGCCATCTGGTTGTTCAGTAGCGTCGAACGCTCCTGCGTTGCAAATTGCGACCAGAATAGCTTCTCCATCACATGCCCCTCATGGGCCCGGTAGAATTGCGCTGTGTCAGCGGTGCTCTTCGGAAGATCCGCAAATGCGTTTGGAGAACTCCATAGTCGATTAAGTAAGGCATACCTCTGATCGCCAAACTTAGACTGTAACAGAAAGGGCTTACCAGCCACTATCTGTCCGGCCTGACGAAGCTCCTCGCGAGCCACTCGGGATTTGGACCTCGCCTCTTGGCGTCCTGGAGGGCCTTGGTGAGTTTGGCCGCCTTAGCTTTATTCTCCTCCTCGAGGAGCTCGCACTTGTGAGTTGCGTCCTTGAGCTCGTGCTCAATCTTGGATACCCCCTCCTCGAACTCGCGCCGTGTGGCTTGTTGGGTCTTCAAATCGGCAGCCGCTTTCTCAGCGGCCGTGTCGCTCACCCTTGCCTGCTCCTTTGCGCAGGCAAGGTCACTCTTGAGGGTCTTGACCTCAGCAATGCCATCTGCAATTATGCATATAGAAGCGTGTAAGCTTCAACTTAGCATTTGCAAACTAATTCAATTGAATATGGAGCACTTGAAAGATACCTTGCGCCTCGTCGAGCCGCTTGTTAATACGGATATTGTCCTTTCGACCAGCTACAGTTTCTGCTTCAGTTCGGAAACTTTGGCAGCCTGGGTGGTCGCGGCTAAAAGTGAAGCCTGATTTTTATCAAAATGGATAAGTATGTTATTTCCCGCGGATATCTATAGACCCTCTATTCGCCCTCCTTCATTGGCCAAATAGATTCTCAGGGGCTACTATCTATTTATAGGCGGATTTTTATGGAAAGCGGCTAAAAGACATTACATCACATACCTCGAAGCCTGTTAGGCTCATGAAGGCTTCATTCAGTCCACTCTTAGCGGACTGAACCTTTTAAACCACCGTACCCATTAAGGTACGGTGGTCCTCCAAGACGGATGCACTTTGCAGTGCATCCATCAGCATGTTCGGCGCCTCTACATTCGTGGAGGTGCCGTCTCCCCCTCCTGCAGAGGGGGCTGCCGATCCGATTCCGGAACCGTTTGGGTCTCCGGAACAGTATCCAGCTGAGGGTCGGATGATCCAGGACCTCCATGGCCGGTCTCCATGGGGGTTACGCCCCCCATGTTTTCGGCAGCCTCCGGTGCCGCACTGGTCCCCTCCCACACTTCTCTTGAGCCCGAAGAAATCCTTTGGGACGACACCTCAGGATCGTCCGCCCTAGGAGGGGAAGAAGCTCGTGGAGGCATCTCGCTCTCCATCTTCTCCGGCGAAAGATCCCCCAATGACGACGATTCTTGAGGAATGTCACGGGCCAGATTGGAATATGAAATTTGATATTATTCTTATAATTCATAAAAATATTGGATGTATATAAGACATCTTAGGGAGCTGAGGATTTGGCGAGGGGCTTGGTTCGGGGGCGGTGCTTGGGGACGGCCTCGGTGCCCGAATCCGAGTCATCTGAGAGGGATATCCCTCCCCTCTTGGATGCCCCCTCCTCCAAATCTATGGAGGACGCCCTCTTTTTCCCTTTGGGAGGAGGGTTCTCTGCTTCCTCCTCCTCCTCGTCGTCCTCGTTTTCGTCTTCCTCGTGAGAGGAAGGGGCTTCGGGGCTTCAGTTCCTGCGGACACGGCGCCCAAAGTTTCTTCAGGATGGAGGCCACCTTCGGCCTCCTTGGTCTTCTTCTTCTTGTCCTTCTTTACCGGTGCCTGGTAGGGCGCCGGGACCAACATCTTCATTAACAGAGGATTGGCTGGGTTTTCAGGGAGCAGGACCAGACACTTAATCCGCTCTGCCTTCTTTATGCAGTCCTGTTCAGGAGATGGAATTTTCAGGACCCCTCCCTAAGATCGACAAGCTAAGTAGTGTTCGGAAATATGATACTTACTGGGGATGCCAATTTTTGTAGTCGAGGCCGGTGTCGTCGGATGTCTGTGGCCACATCTTCTGCTTCTTAAAGAGCAACTTCCAGATCCCTTTGTGCATTGTACCAAAGAAGTGCTGTAGGGTCCGTGGCCCCTCCGGATTGAACTCACACATTTTGAGAGGCCGTCGTTGGCAAGGGAGAGCTCGGCGGATGAGCATCACCTGAATCACATCAGCAAGGGTGATGTCCTTTTTTATCATGCTCTTGATATGCTTCTGTAGCATTGAGACTTCGTCAAGAGACCCCCAATCTAGGCCCTTGTTGGTCCAGGATGCAAGCCGCAATGGAGGTCCAGATCTGAAGGCAGGAGCAGTAGCCCACTTGGTGCCACGGGGTTTGGTGATATAGAACCACTCCTGCTGCCACACCTTGACAGTATCCATAAATCTCCCTTTGGGCCAGGTAACATGATTGAGCTTGCTCACCATGGTGCCGGCGCACTCGGCGTGTTGGCCCTCAACCACCTTTGGCTTCACATTAAAAACCTTGAGCCATAAGCCAAAGTGTGGAGGGACGGGGAGGAATCCCTCACACACGACGATAAACGCCGAGATGTGGAGGAAGGAATTCAGGGCCATATCATGGAAATCCAGCCCGTAGTAGTACATGAGGCCTCAGACGAAGGGGTGAAGGTCGAACTCGAGTCCTCGGAGGAAGTGAGGGATAAAAACCACCCTTTCGCCGGGATCCGGGGTGGGGATGACCTGTCCTGGGGTTGGAAGCCTGTGTTTGATCTCCGCCGTCAGGTACCTCGCCTCCCGTAGATCCTAGATATTCTTCTCCGTTACGGAGTAGGCTATCCACTTGCCCTGAAAGCCACATCCGGCCATGGCTGGAGAAGTTGGGGTGGAGGGAAAGTTTAGAACTTGGGCGCTGGAGCTCAGGGGATTGAAAGGCACAGGAGGAAGAAGGCGTGAGGTGAACAGATGGGTCTTTGTCCTCTTATAGTGGCAGCGAATATCAAACGCCCCCTCATAAGCCTTAAATCTCGCCTATTCCCCAGGGGATGTATGAACGGCATGGCTGGATTACCCAAAACTCCTATTGATGAGAATCCCGTGATAAGGGGATACTATCTCTGCTTTGACAAGACGTGTCATTGACCATGCCTTGATACGTCTCCAACGTATCTATAATTTTTGATTGTTCCATGCTATTATATTACCTGTTTTGGATGTTTATGGGCTTCATTTTATACATTATTATCATTTTTGGGACTAACCTACTAACCGGAGGCCCAACCCATATTACTGTTTTTTTGCCTATTTCAGTATTTCGAAGAAAAGGAATATCAAACGGAGTCCAAACGGAATGAAACCTTCGGGAGTGTGATTTTTGGAACGAACAAGATCCGGAGAGCTTGGAGTGCAAGTCAAGAAACAACTGGAGCCTCCACGAGATAGGAGGGCGCCCCCCCCCCTGTAGGGCGCCCCCCTGTCTCGTGGGACCCTCGGGCGGCCACCGACGTACTTCTTCCTCCTATATATACCTACGGACCCCGAAAACATCCAGGGGCACCACGAAACACAATTTCCACCACCGTAACCTTCTGTATCCACGAGATCCCATCTTAGAGCCTTCGCCGGCACTATGCCAGAGGGGGAATCGACCACGAAGGGCCTCTACATCAACATCCTTGCCCCTCCTATGAGTTGTGAGTAGTTTACCTCAGACCTACGGGTCCATAGTTATTAGCTAGATGGCTTCTTCTCTCTTTTTGGATCTCAATACAATGTTCTCCCCCTCTCTTGTGGAGATCTATTCGATGTAATCTCTTTTTGCAGTGTGTTTGTCAAGATTCGATGAATTGTGGGTTTCTGATCAGATTTATCTGTGGATATTAATTGAATCTTCTCTGAATTCTTTTATGTATGATTGAGTTATCTTTGCAAGTCTCTTCGAATTATCGGTTTGGTTTGGCCTACTAGATTGATCTTTCTTGCCATGGGAGAAGTGCTTAGCTTTGGGTTCAATCTTGCGCTGTTCTTACCCAATGACAGAAAGGGTTGCAAGACACGTATTGTATTTTTGCCATCGAGGATAACAAGATGGGGTTTATATCATACTGCATGAGTTTATCCATCTACATCATGTCATCTTGCTTAATGCGTTGCTCTGTTCTTATGAACTTAATACTCTAGATGCATGCTGGATAGTGGTCGATGTGTGGAGTAATAGTAGTAGATGCAGGCAGGAGTCGGTCTACTTGCTATGGACATGATGCCTGTATACATGATCATGCCTAGATAACGTCATAATTATTCGCTTTTCTATCAATTGCTCGACAGTAATTTGTTCACCCACCATAATACTTATGCTCTCGAGAGAAGCCTCTAGTGAAACCTATGTCCCCTGGGTCTATCTCTTATCATATTTTCTTTCAATATACTTTTATTTGCATCTTTACTTTTTGCATCTATATTATAAAATACCAAAAATATATTTATCTTATCATACTATCTCTATCAGATCTCACTTTCGCAAGTGGCTGTGAAGGGATTGAGAACCCCTTTATTGCGTTGGTGCGAGTTCTCAGTTTGTTTGTGTAGGCACGTGGGACTTTTGAGGAGCCTCCTATTGGATTGATACCTTGGTTCTCAAAAACTAAGGGAAATACTTACGCTACACTTGCTGCATCACCCTCTCCTCTTCGGGGAAAACCAATGCTAGCTCAAGACGTAGCAAGAAGGATTTCTGGCGCCGTTGCTGGGGAGGTCTTTGCTCAAGTCAAGACATACCAAGTACCTATCACAAACCCATCTCCATCGCATTTACATTATTTGCCATTTGCCTCTCGTTTTCCTCTCCCCCACTTCACCCTTGTCGTTTTATTCGCCCTCTCTTTCCCAATATCCTCCTCTCTTTTTGCTTGCCTTTTTCCATTGCCCGTGTGTTTGCTCGTTTACCTCGTCATTATGGCTAGTCCTCCTATCCTTATTATCTCTCCCGAACAAGAAATTCTCAATTTTAAGCAAAGGGAGGGAGAAAATTTAAAAGATGCTTGGCATAGAATTTGCAATGCCCAATATAAATCTCCTAGGAAGCTTTCCACTTCCGTTCTTCTCCGCAATTTTTATGTAGGCATTACTCCTTGGAATAGATGTGTTTTTGATATTGCTACCGGAGGTGATTTCATGAGTAGCCATACGTTTGATGCTTATAGAGCTATGTTAGATTTATTTGGCTCACCACCTCTTTTGGTTAATGGAACTGTTTTAACTTTAGAACACGTTATGCAACGGCTTGATATTATTGAAAATAAAATTGCCACTGTTGAGTTGATTGAAAATTTGGATAAAAATATTCATAATCTTATCACCCAATATGAATATGGGGTTGGAGTTACCTTGAAAAATCTTAAAGCAAAAGAACCTATAGTTAATGAAAAAATAGATCTCGATTCTGCTAGAATTGGTAAACTTGAGGATATAATTACCAACTTAGGTTAGGCTTTTTCTCCCATGAAAAATACCCCAAAACTCCCCACAAAAACCACCAAGCTCATCTATGTTCCTAAAAATAAAGGTGAAACTTCTAGTAAGGGAGACGCGGACCTCAAGTCTATTTGTGTTTTCCCCAATGGTCTCTCTATCATTAAGGAACCTTTTGCTACCAATGAATTTCTTGAATTTTTGCCTAAAGGTTTGTCCATTACTAAAAAGGGAGAGATCCCTGGAGACCGCGATCGTGCTACTTATGAATCAAGTGCCAAAGATGGCACTCGTTAGATCTATCTTCGCTTTTATGCCTAGCTAGGGGCGTTAAACGATAGCGCTAGTTGGGAGGCAACCCAATTTTCTTTATGTTCTTTGTTTTTTTTCCTGTTTAGTGTTAAATTTTGTTTCTACTTTCTGTTTAGATGTGTTTTTATCTTTTGTTTAGTGTTTGTGCCAAGTAGAACCTATAGGATAAACTATGATGATGGTTGATTTGATTCTGCTGAAAAACAGAAACTTTGCGCTCACGAGAACAAATTCAATAAATCACAGAAACGTGCTTTTGCATTCATTCATTTTGCTTCTGATAAATAAACAAATTTTCCAGTACTTACTATTTTGGTAGGATTTTTAGAGTTCCATAAGTTTGCGTTAGTTACAGATTGCTACAGACTGTTCTGTTTCTGACAGATTCTGTTTTTCGTGTGTTGTTTGCTTATTTTAATGCATCTATGGCTAATAAATTAGTTTATAAACCATAAGGAAGTTGTAATACAGTAGGTTTAACACCAAAATAAATAAAGAATGAGTTAATTACAGTACCTTATGTGGTGGTTTTGTTTTCTTTCACTAACGGAGCTTATAAGATTTCCTGTTGAGTTTTGTGTTGTGAAGTTTTCAAGTTTTGGGTAAAGCTTTTATGGACTATGGAATAAAGAGTGGCAAGAGCCTAAGCTTGGGGATGCCCAAGGAACCCCAAGATATTAAATAATAGCCAAAAGCCTAAGCTTGGGGATGCCCCGGGAAGCATCCCCTCTTTCGTCTTCGTTCATTGGTAACTTTACTTGGAGCTATATTTTTATTCACCACATGATATGTGTTTTGCTTGGAGCGTCGTGTATTATATTGGTCTTTGCTTGTTAGTTTACAACAATCATCCTTGCTTTAACACACCTTTTGGGAGAAGCCTATTTGATTAGAATTTGCTAGAATACTCTATGTGCTTCACTTATATCTTTTGAGCTTGATAGTTTTTGCTCTAGTGCTTCACTTATATCTTTTAGAGCATGGTGGTGGATTAATTTTGAAGAAATTGCTAGTCTCTCATGCTTCACTTATATTATTTTGAGAGTCTTTTAGAACAGCATGGTATTTGCTATGGTTATAATTTGGTCCTAGAATGATGAGCATCCAAGTTGGGTATAATAAAAACTATCATAGAAAGTGAACTGGATGCTATGATCAATTTGATGCTTGATAATTGTTTTGAGATATGTAGGTAGTGATATTAAAGTCATGCTAG
Source organism: Triticum aestivum (assembly GCF_018294505.1). Classification (NCBI taxonomy): domain Eukaryota; kingdom Viridiplantae; phylum Streptophyta; class Magnoliopsida; order Poales; family Poaceae; genus Triticum; species Triticum aestivum. Next base: position 420,864,412 of record NC_057795.1, on the reverse strand, counting down.
TTGGGTGATTATGAATTTAAATAATGCTTGTGTTGAAGTTCGTGATTCCCGTAGCATGCACGTATGGTGAACCGCTTTGTGATGAAGTTGGAGCACAATTTTATTTATCGAATGTCTTCCTTATTTATTGAATGTCTTCCTTAGGGACGAGCGATGGTCTTTTCCTACCAATCTATCCCCCTAGGAGCATGCGCGTAGTGCTTTGGTTTTTGATGACTTCTATATTTTTACAACAAGTATATGAGTTCTTTTGACTAATGTTGAGTCCATGGATTATACGCACCCTTTCACCCTTCCATTATTGCTAGCCTCTCTTGTACCATGCAACTTTCGCCGGTACCATACACCCACCATATACCTTCCTCAAAACAGCCACCATACCTACCTATTATGGCATTTCCATAGCCATTCCGAGATATATTGCCATGCAACTTTCCACCATTCAGTTTATTATGACACGTTTCATCATTGTCATATTGCTCTTTGCATGATCATGTAGTTGACATCGGATTTGTGGCAAAGCCACCATCATAATCTTCATACATGTCACTCTTGATTCATTGCATATCCCGGTATACCGCCGGAGGCATTCACATAGAGTCATATCTTGTTCTAGTTTTGAGTTGTAAATCCATAAAAGTGTGATGATCTCCATTATTAGAGCATTGTCCTAGTGAGGAAAGGATGATGAAGACTATGATTCCCCCACAAGTCGGGATGAGACTTCAGACTTTACAGAAAAAAAAGAGAAAGGCCAAAAAAAAGAGAAGGCCAAAGAAAAAAAAGAGAAAAAAGAAAAGAAAAAAAAGAATGAGAGAAAAAGAGAGAAGGGACAATGCTACTATCTCTTTGTCACGCCCAATATGCGACCCTGTCCAAAAGGAACTCGAAGGTCCCACCAAGGATAGACCCGCATATTGAAATGCTTTTGCAAGGTGGATATCATTACATCAACATTACATAATAGATGGGGATACATACATAAGGCATACAATCCCACATGAATACAACATCACAATACATCAGAGCATCATCCGACTACGGATGAAACACAAACAGAAACTCAAATGACATCCACCCTGCTAGCCTAGGCTGCCGACCTGGAACCTATCCCCTAATCGAAGAAGAAGTAGATGAGGAACTCCAAAACAAGTAAACATCGCTCTCGCGTCATGATCATCGCATAACCTGTACCTGCAACTGTTGTTGTAGTAATCTGTGAGCCACGAGGACTTAGCAATCCCATTACCATGGGTATCAAGACTAGCAAAGCTTAAATGGGAAAGGAAGGGGTAAAGTGGTGAGGCTGCAGCAGCGACTAAGCATATATGGTGGCTAACATACGCAAATAAGAGCGAGAAGAGAGCAAGCGGAACGGTCGTGAAGCTAGCAATGATCAAGAAGTGATCCTAGACTCCTACTTACGTCAAACATAACACAGAAACCGTGTTCACTTCTCGTACTCCGCCGAAAAGAGACCATCACGGCTACACACGCGGTTGATGCATTTTAGTTCGGATCTGGTGTCAAGTTATCTACAACCGGACATTAACAAATTCCCATCTGCCTATAACCGCAGGCACGGCTTTCGAAAGATTATACCCTGCAGGGGTGTCCCAACTTAGCCCATGACAAGCTCTCGTGATCAATGAAGGAATAGACCTTCTCCTAGGAAGACCCGATCAGACTCGGAATCCCGGTTTACAAGACATTTTGACAATGGTAAAACAAGACCAGCAAGACCGCCCGATGCGCCGACAACCCCGATAGGAGCTGCACATATCTCGTTCTCAGGGCAACACCGGATAAGCGAAGCATACAGGAACCGACGAATCCAAGTTGCCAAGGAAATGGTCCCGCACGGTGCTCTAGTTTGGACCAACACTTAGACAAGCACTGGCCCCGGGGGGGGGGGGCTGTAATAAAGATGACCCTTGGGTTAATTACTCCCAAGGGAAATATAGGTGGCGGTGAGGCAAATGGTAAAACCAATGTTAGGCCTTGCTGGAGGAGTTTTATTCATAGCGAACTGTCAAGGGGGTCCCATAAATCACCCGACCGCGTAAGGAACGCAAAATCCGGGAACATAACACCGGTATGACGGAAACTAGGGCGGCAAGAGTGGAACAAAACACCAGGCATAAGGCCGAGCCTTCCACCCTTTACCAAATATATAGATGCATTAATAATATAAGAGATATTGTGATATCCCAACCAAAATCCTGTCCACCATGGAGCAATCTTCAACTTCACCTGCAACTAGCAACGCTATAAGAGGGCTAAGCAAAGCGGTAACATAGCCAAGCAACGGTTTGCTAAGAAGGGTGTCAAAGGTTAGAGGTTCATGGCAATTTGGGATGGCTTGATAAACAGGTGATAGGTAGCGCAGCATAGCGATAGAATGAAGCAACTAGCATAGCAATGATAGTAGTGAGATCCAGGGTAGCGGTCATCTTGCCTGAAATCCCGCTAGGAAGAAGAACGAGTCCATAAAGAAGACAAGCGGACATGGTCGAACGAATCCTCACAACTCCGAAACGAAACCGAAGGCAACTCGGAAAGAAGCAAACAACATGGTAAATAACCATCACATAAACATGGCATGATGCACAACCAAGTATGATGCATGTCCGGTTTAATGAGGCATGGCATGGCAAAGTGCAACAAACAATACTACAAGTTAAGTGGAGATCAATATGCAACGAGTTGCATATTGACGAAACACCACATCAATTATTTAGTTCTCTCTCGGTTTTGTACCCAACAATATTAAATGTTATTAAACATGGCAAGGGGTGAAGCATATGAAAAACTACCTATCTAGACAAGTTTAAATGAGGCCGGAATAACAAACAACAAGTCCGGAAAATCCCCATATGCATATTTTAGATTCGGTACTGTTCTTCCCTAAACACAATTTTAATGTTTTTAAACAGCAACATAAAGTGGACCATGTTAAACTAGGCATTTTTCCACCCCATTTACATATAAAGTTTATTTAATTTGGAGCTATGGTTATTTAGTTATGAATTAAATCATTTTAACATGGCATATTAGCAAATTTAAACAAACAACAAGTTAAACATTTTTTTACATGGATAAAAGTTGCATATTATTAATCTACACAATTTTCTGAGCATTTTACATATATAAATTATTTTAATCCGATGCACAGTTTGTGAGATCTTAAATGCATGAATATCAGGGGGTTTTCTGTAAAACTGTTAATCCTCGGATAAATAGACAAATTCACAGAACGGAAAAAAAACTACTCTGGGTCGAATCTGGCTGGGCCAGCAGTGTACAGGAGAGGGGCGCTGGAGGTGCTCACCCTTGGGCCAGGGGCCAGGCTGATGGAGAGGCCGAGCGAGGCCGGCTTGGGCCTGGGAGGCGCGCTGGGCCGGAGGGGAGGGGCGGCCGGCCCACAGGGGGGTCGATGCAGTCAACGGGCACCGGGGCGTCGAGCTCCTGCTCGTTGCGGCCGACGCAAGGGAGGCGGCGACGCTGCGCCGACGAGGCGGGATAGCGCTCCGGCGAGCGGGGCAAGGCCGAAGGGCCGGGAACGGGCGGATCAGGGCGGCGCGGTGCCGGATCCGGCCGCGGGAGGAGGTTGGAGGGCTCTGGCGCCAGCGACTAGCAGCGGCGGCAAGCTCCATGGAGACCATGGCGGCGCTGTAGCAGAGGGAGAGGGGGGTTAGAGGAGGAAGGAGAGTAGAGGAAGGGAGAGCGGGGCGGGGCGACGCTGACCTGCTGGCTCCAGCGGGGCTGCCGGGTCGCCGGCGGGAGGCGCGAGGCGGCGGTCTCGATCCGGCTCGGGATCGAGCGGGAGGAGGGAGCCAGGGGCTCGCGGGGCGCTCGAGCGGCGAACGGGCTAGGGCGGGCTTCGGCGGGGCCTAGCTGGGCCTGGCAGGGCCACGGGGAAGTGGGGATACAGGGGAGGCGACGTGGCGGGGCTTGAGTGGCTCCAAGCAGCGGGGACGGCGGCGCTGGCGCGTGCGGTGGTGCCAAGTGGCGAGAGGAGGCTGGGGGTGCGGAAATGGAGGTGGCGGCGGTGCTGATTCCGAGGAGGAGGGGTGGCTGCGGCTGGGAGGTTTGGCTGCTGCAAAAAATGGAACGGAAGCTTCCATTTATAGGTGGGGCTAGGGTTTGAGGGGTTAGGAGGGGGTCTCGGAGCCCTCCGATCGCAATCGAACGGTTCCGGTCGGAGGGGGGAGTTAGACTGGGTCTAGGAGGGATTAGTGGGCTGTGAGAAGAGGAGAGAAAGAGAGGCCCGGCGGTAGTTTCGGAGACCGAAACGTCCGACGATTAAACCGGCAACGGTGCCGCTACGGATGACGGTTGGGCTATCAAACGGACTCCGAATGCGACGAAACTTGGCAGGCGGCCTGTCTACACTATAATAATACCGCACGACAAGTTGTAACCCATTCCGAGAACATTTTTATGCCACTTATAAAATAATATTTCAGAGGTGCCGCGGGCGCGTGCGAGTGTGTCCGGACTCGGAACGGACACCGGAGAGAACCGGGAGAACCCGAACGAATGCAAGTTTTGAAAAACATGCGGATGCGATGCACATGATGCTATGAGATGAGATGCATAACAAGAACAAAATGCAAAACAACAGACAAAACCCAACCACGGAGGAAATAACATATCGCATCTCTGGAAAAGGCAAGAGTTGGAGTTACGAATATGGAAAGTTGTATCCAGGGCGTTACAACACTCCACCACTACGAGAGGATCTCGTCCCGAGATCTAGGATGGCACCGGAGGGAAAAGGAAGAGGAAGATAAGCGGTAAAACTAAGTTGCTTCTTCGACAAACGAGTGAAACCACGAACCTTGAGAGGTTGAGCAATTTAAAAGAAAGAGTACAACAGAGATGAACGAGATTGCAAACAATCCGTTAGAAAAGAGGAACAAGGAACATTACGAGAACTTGAAGGTTGCAAAGACATGAATCAGGAGTTTAATGGACAAGAAGGAATTGAAACCACTCTGGTTGAAACGAGATGAGAGAGGAAGAATTCGGGCAGCACTCCGGTTGAACATGGAAGGAATATAATTTGAACTTGGCAAAATGAAAGCACTTGGATGAGACTCCGGTTAAAAGAGGAATGATAGACACAACACTCCGGTTAAGTGTATAAGCACAGAAAAGAACATGATCTTGACAAAACAAGATGATGAGTGAAGAGAACAACATCACAATGCCTTCGGAAGAAAGAATAGAAGATATATCACTGGAATAAAAGAATGGAGAAGAAAATGCCAACTTGTGCGACAAATGAGCTTGGAAAGCACCCTTCCAAGATGGTTACAACGGGGTTGTTGGAAAACCAACAACGAAAAGAATAAGCTTGTAGTGGGCTTATGGAAACATCTCAAGATTTTGAGATGACATTCTGCCACTAACGAAAAGAACAATTGCTTGTTTGAGATCAACGAAGAGATGAAAAACCTCTTTCACCGAGAAGGATATGGAGAAAGCTTGGATCAATGATAAGCACCACAAATAGCAACATTCCCAATGGAAGGCTTTAGGTGAAATATAACCCAAGATAACTCCAATGAAGAAGTTGATTGGTCAAAAAGATCTCTTGAACGAAGAGAAAATGATGGATTTAAAATACCTCATTCTTGACAACATATGAATCATGAAACATGAAGGAAATTGTCAAGAGTGACATAACACCACCACAAAAGATAAGGTAGAAAGAATTGCACTTCAGAATGCAAGATGAAGAATACTTGAGCTCCTCAAAACAAAACATGTGTTGAGCACCATGTTTATTTTAGAGTAAAGCTTAGCAGATCATAACTTCGAGAGAAATCTTGAAGAACAATTGAAGAATGAAAAGAATCCTTGACGAACCATCATGTAGAGCCTCCATGAAGAACTCCGGTAAAAAGAGGATGATAAAAGAAAGAGAACTTGAAAACACAAGGTGAAGCCTTGCGATGATTTAGATGGAGCTTTGCGACGATATAACCGAGAAAACTTGGAACTCCGAAAACGAAAAGATGAAACATCTCGAACCGGGAAATGTGACATGATGAACAACTCCGGAAAGAAGAAACTAGATTACTTGGATGAAACAATAATAAGAATTATGTTATGCCTATCCTTCACCAATTTAAATTGATGACAAGCAACGGATTTGGCATACTACTTATTCTCGTAGAAAGAATTAAGAGAGATATAGCATAAACTTGGGAAGGTCTTCAACGAACCACCGGTAGGATTGGAAAGAACGAATGAATCTATATGATAACGAAGGAAGAGAAATCTTGAAGGAACCACCATAAGAATTGAAAATGTGATTAGCAAAGGTACAATTCACCGGGAAGAATTGGAAAATGAATGAATAGACTTGAGGGTCTTTAGATACATGAGAACAATGAGATCATGAACTGATTAGAGGGTATTTGAACGATGCACCGGTAAGATTTGGAGAACGATAGCTACACGCTGAGAATGAAGAATTATGACCTGATGGCCTTCGGAGAAAAGAAATGGAAACAACTCATGAAATGCTCCGGATGGGTGAAAAGAATATCAACAATCAAAAACAATTATGAGGATGGCATGAAGCTAGAACCATGAATCTTAAAGAGAATGGACCAAGATTTAGAGGAAAACTCTTCTTCGGTCTTCACATGTTGAGAATGATGATGATAACCACCATGACAATTGTTGAGATACTCCGGATCAAAGAAAAATAGAAATGATGAACCAACGATGAAAATATTCTGAAAGCGATCTTGGAGAAGGAATATGACTGATGAAAATTCATTCTTACGTCAAACTTCGAAAGGAATTTGGGAATAACTCCAGAATAATTAGAAGAGTCAGGTAAGATCCTGGGAAAAGACCTGTGGGTTAGGGCCCACTGAAAAGGAACACCATTGAAATGATTACTTGAAAAGGAGATTGCACCAGTTGAATTAAATGGCTTGAATGAGGTAACAACCTCAAAATAGTTGAATTGATGCGGAGTGGAAACATGAATCTTCAGAGATATCTTCAGAACTCCGAAACAATTGAATAGCAAGCGGGGAATGATTAAGAGATACACCGGCATACGCAAAAACTTGAAACGAGGAAGGGAATATGATCAACACCGAAAACTTGACTTGAATCCACCGGAGAAGAAAAGAGAATGGAGGATGATGAACTTGAAGCTCGTGAGCATCTTCACGAGGGATCACTGGATCAAAACATTGATTGAAAAGAGTGAAGAGACTTCACATGAATAAATTTATACTTGATTAAGAAATCTGGGTCCTTGAAGAAAAGGGTGGGAGGGCGGGAAAACAAAGGCAACTTGGGACAGATGAAACAAACATCATTGAGAAAACTTAGAATTTATCTCTCAAATATTGAAATGATTGGATCCACTTGAAGAGAAGCACGCCGGTTGGAAAAGAATTAACATGACGACCTCGATGATCAAGAAGGATTAGTATTCACAAAGCAATATGAGAACATCGTTTATGAAAGGTATGGATTCAACATTTGACAATGAAGCAACTCGAATACCACAACTCAAAACAAAACAAAGGATTTGGCTTGCAGAATAAGCCGGAAACAAACATATGATAGATCCCATATCGTATCATGTGTCTATTGGAAAGATAAAACTAGAGCTACTTGAATTCCCACCTATAAACTCCCGAAACTTTCTGGTTATGCAATCTGGTGTTGGGATACAGGGGAAGCAATATATCTCACCCACACTAACAACACCTACATCCAAGTTGTATCCATCCGTCAACACATAACCAAGAAACCTTTGGAAATCATGTACCTCAACCTTCGAAAAGCATCCGTTATACGAGTTATGGCAATACTCCCGAACTCCCCAGTACTGGGTGACGTCGAGGTTATCTCACCAACAACTGCATAAAAGAGATTTTCGATGTCGGCAAAACTCAGGTATTCCAGAACTGCAACGATAAAATTGTGACGACAACACCTCGGAGCTCAACTCCCCGGGTCAAAGCCACATAATAGACAGGAGGCACCAAGAACAATGTTCTCGTCACAAAACCATCGGAACGATTCCAAGATACCCGCGTGATCCTAAATTTTTTTTAGTGAAATTTGAGGAGAGGAAAGACAAAACATCTACGTCAGCAGACCTCACCAGAGCGATGAAGGGGGCTGAGGAGTAAAAAGAATCCTACTCTCTGATATATATAATCCTAAGACTCAAAATAGTTTTCTCCTAGACTCAACAACGGCCAACAATCAAGGGGGATCCTAAGGTCGGTCGAGGCTCTGATACCAACTTGTCACGCCCAATATGCGACCCTATCCAAAAGGAACTCGAAGGTCCCACCAAGGATAGACCCGCATATTGAAACGCTTTTGCAAGGTGGATATCATTACATGAACATTACATAATAGATGGGGACACATAAGGCATACAATGCCACATGAATACAACATCACAATACATCAGAGCATCATCCGACTACGGATGAAACACAAATAGAAACTCAAACGACATCCACCCTGCTAGCCCAGGCTGCCTACCTGGAACCTATCCCCTGATCGAAGAAGAAGTAGATGAAGAACTCCAAAACAAGTAAACATCGCTCTCGCGTCATGATCATCGCATAACCTGTACCTGCAACTGTTGTTGTAGTAATCTGTGAGCCACGAGGACTCAGCAATCCCATTACCATGGGTATCAAGACTAGCAAAGCTTAAATGGGAAAGGAAGGGGTAAAGTGGTGAGGCTGCAGCAGCGACTAAGCATATATGGTGGCTAACATACGCAAATAAGAGCGAGAAGAGAGCAAGTGGAATGGTCGTGAAGCTAGCAATGATCAAGAAGTGATCCTGAACTCCTACTTACGTCAAACATAACACAAAAACCGTGTTTGTCGGGGAAGCTGATCCACGAACACCTGTGGGGACCGGCGAACCGAGCCCCTTTCGGTTCGGCGGAGGGCGGAGGTCGCACGAAGAGCGGATTGAGGCGAAGCACACGAGCAGTTTACCCAGCTTCGGAGCTCTCCGGAGAGATAATACTCCTACTGCTGCTTGTCTGATTGTATTGAGTTCTTGCTCGGGAGCGCTGAGTGCTATAGTATACACGAGCTGCTAACGAGACTGAGCCTGAGTGTTTTCTAGTTTTCGAACCCCCTTTACGTTGCGCATGGGCCTCCTTTTATATGCTCAAGGGGTCACCGATAGGTGGCAATGTAGGCAAGGGTAAAAATGGAAAAGGTGTTGCGGTTGGTACAACTACCTGTACAGTGTATCATACCTAACCCTGACGGCAGGGGACAAAGGCATTAAATGCCCGTCTGTGTCACCCAAACAGTGCAAAAAATGACCGTCAGGGACGCCACCGCTTGCCACGATGGCAATCTTGTCAGCGTCGCATGCCACCGCGCACCGCTAGCTGCACAGCTTCCCGCCACGCTCGCCTGGAAAGGCCTCAGGGCGACATGTTGGTGGATGTGCTGGAGCACGGGTACAGAGTGGTCGCTTGCCGCGGCAAGTGCCTTGCCGCGGTTGTTGTCTTGTCGCGTCCGGAAGCTTGCCGCTCACCGGGCCTTGCTAGGACGCGCGGCGCGTCGCGACAAGTTCTTCGGGACGCCTTAGTTGGCCTTCCCGGCAAGCTCTTCTTGCCGGGGCCTTGTCGGTCGCCCGGCAAGCCTTGGCGGTCGCCCGGCAAGCTTTGCCGCGGAGCGCTGCAACTGCCCGTGCACAAGTTCGGGATACTAGGGTACCCCTACTCTAGTACACCGACAGGAGCCCCCGGGCCTAGGCCACACACGGTGCCGAGCGCTGTTGGGCCAGGCCCAAAATAGGGCACGGGCACACGCGGCCTGAGTTACGCCGTATCTCACTTCATATCCACCGCGCCCTCCCCCAACGGCATGCGCTGAATGCAGCGTCGTGGGAGAGATCGTGGGTGGTTTCTTTATTCGGAAAAGCGGAACGCCCGCCCCCTCCCTCTTTATAAGCAGGGGAAACAGGGGCAGTTCGCTCATCTTGTCGGTTGCTACTCCAATCTCAGGAATCTCCGCCGCTCCCCCCTTCCTTCTCAAAGCCGAAATAGAGCAGCGCGCCGCCCCCCATTGCCACCAGCACCACCAACGCCGTTGATCTCCCCCGCCACCTCCGCCATGGCTCCGAAAGCCGACAAGGGGAAGGGCGTGAAATCGGTCAAGGCGCAGCGTCTCGCGGCGCTGCAAAAGGAGCGGGCCATCTTCCCCCCTCAGCTTGCCTCGAAGGACCTGAGGGAGTACTACTACCTCTTCTGGTCAACAGAGACGCGAGCGCATCCGCGCACGAAGGTACTCCCGGCTGCCGCTTCGGAACTGGCTCCAAGCGAATATCCCTTCTTCGCGCTGGTCTTCTACTGCGGGCTCTGCCCGCCTTTTTCTGAATTTTTCTGTGACATCATGAACACCTACGGGCTCCGCCTCCTTGACTTCGCCCCCAACGCCGTTCTGACCATGGCAGTTTTCGCACATCTCTGTGAAAACTTTGTCGAAGTCCATCCAAACGTAGCTCTTTTCCGCCACTTCTTTATGCCCCGAGTAGAGAGAGGGGAGCCTCTTGCCGGCGGAATTGCTTGGATCTCGAGAATCGACAAGAAGGAAGCTTATCTGGAGGAGAGCTCCGCAGCAAGTGGGAGGAATGGAGAGCGGTGTGGTGCTGGATTATCGAGGAGAACCCGCAGCCATTTACCGCCCTGCGACAAGCCCCAATAGCGCACGGCAACGATTGGAGCAACGTGGCCCCGGAAGACGATAGGCTGAAGATTGCCGTCACCCGGATCCTTCGCCTTAGGCTTGCCGGGCTCACCGTAGGCGCCATTGGCATAGATTTTCTTCGCCGCCGCATCGCCCCCCTGCAGGAGAGGAGGAGACTCGCCTGGGAGTTCCAGAACTCAGTGGATATCATGAGGCTGCGCCCGGGCCTCAACTTCAACTTCACTGTCCTGGAGCTGGACGTGGTGCTTCTGGAATTGTTCAAGCGCGATCCTCAACATCCATTCACGTTGCCGAGGGGTGTCGTTCCGTTGTGCAACAACTCCTCGCTCGACCGCATCCGTGCAATGATGCCACTGTGCGACTCGCATGGGATTGTCCCAACCTGGCAAGATCCTGCAGACGACGTTGTGCAGGAGTTTTTTGACAGCCTGGTAGAAGTGCCGATCCGCCCTGATGAACAGAAGAGCTTCACCCGCGACACCACCGATAATGAGATGCAGCGCATCGCCACCAGGCTGGAAGAGGTGGCAGCAGCCGTTGCCGCGGGTGAGTTCGGATTCACCATGGAGGAGGCAGAGGCAGCAGAGGCGGCAAGCCTTGCCGAGCGCGAGGAGTTTGCCGACGAGGAAGAGCTTGTCGGGCCCGAAGATGAGTCGAGTGAGCCCGGCGAGGGAGAACTCGTCGGACCCGAACCTTCAGACAGCTTGCCGCAAGCGGAGCCCCCAGCTCCACCAAGAAGGCGTCTCCGCAAGGCCGCGGACGTAGCGGGGCGGCAGACGGGTCAACAGCCGTCGTGCCGCGCGACACGCTCTACCGCGGCAAGCACTGTTGCCGTGGGAGCGCCTCACGCCGCAGCGGCAACCGGAGCGGGTTCTTCCCGGTCCGCCGCTACTGCTCCCGCCAAGCGGGCAAGGGAACCTACTCCTCCGCCTCGCCGCACCGGAGGCGAGCCGGACTTCGATCTCTCCGCGCTCAACTCCGATGAGGAAGAAGAAGAGTAAGATTCCTTGTTGTACTTGTAGTTCTTCAATTTGGTTGCTGTTTTATCTTGTATCTGATTTGCTTCACTCTGAACCGTATCCTTTTCAGGACGCTGGCCCAGAGAGCGGTGAAGAGGGCCAAAGTCCCAGTGATTGTCATTGAGGACGAACCCACCGCGACAACAGGGGGTGTGTCCGAGACCATCTTGCCGGACCCGGCAACCATTCCTCAAAGCAGCCCCCAGCGCAGCCCCCAGCGTAAGTGTATAGTTTATTTCCTGCTTTCAAGCGCGCATGGGTGCTCTTTCTTTGCTGGTATCTGACTGTTGGTTTGTGTAGGAGCAGAGCAGCCTCACCAGGAGTTCCCGGAAGCTGCTCCCGAAGTGCCATCTGCTTCGACTACACCGCCAAGGGAGGATTCCCCAGCAAGGGAGCATTCTCCGGCAAGGGAGAATTCTCCGGCAAGGGACAGTTCTCCGGCAAGGGACAGCGCCAGCGACCCTTCGGTGGTTGAGACCACGACAGCAGGTCCTAGTACAGCAAAGCCACTTGCTTGAAAACTTCCCTTTGGTTCTTCTTCTTCTGATTTTCTTTTTTGCATATTTGCTTGACTCCTCTCCCTTTTCCGTTCGTCAGATCCACCTGCCACGGAGCCGATGGAAACCGAGGTCGCCGGCGAGGAGGGCGCACGCAGCGACACCGACGACGCCGTTGCCACCAAAGGAGAAGCCGGCGCTGATGATCCCGCCGGCGAAGAGGCCGCCAAGGCTGCCGCCGCAGAAGCTGGCGAGGGATCCGGCGATCGCACTGACGGCCCCGAGGCCGCAGGAGCGCCAGGCGCTGCGCCGATCGTCGATCCCTCCGCCGCTGCTGCAGAGCCAGGCTCCGAAGAGCCCCAGCCCGGCGCCTACTTGAAGGCCGGCGATGGCATCTTCATCAAGCTCCCCTGGGCGTCAAGCTCCAGGGCGCCGGTCGAAGGAGAGATTCTGGATGGAGAGGTGCTTGCCTCCGCTGGGCTGACGTTGGTCGACGTGCCAAGCAGCAGCAGCGACGAGCCTGAGGAGGAGCGCCTGCTGCGGAAGCTGATGTCACTCTACCGCGCCCGTCAGACCAAGCTGGCATCTCGAGAGGCGCTTGTCGCGAAGGCGGGAGTTGACATTGAGAAGCGCGCAGAGGAGCTCCAGGGTCTCAGGCAGGAAGCTCTCCGGTCCCTGGCAGAGGAGCGGGAGCGACTCACCGAGGAGCGGAAAGCCTTCCTCCTCGAGAAGGCCGAAGTTGAAGAGCAACAGCGGCTTGCTGCCGAGAAGCTGTTTGCGCAGGAAGGTGAGTTGGCGCAGCGCAAGGTCAATCTTGACAGCCACGAGGAGGAGCTTGCCGCGTGCGAGCAAGCAATTGGCGGGGCTCTCAAGGAGGCAAAGCATGCTGCCGCAGCTGCCGAGGCCGCCAAGAAGGAGCTGGAGACGAGGGGGGCGCAGCTGGAGGCCGACCTCAAGGCGAGCGGCGAGGAGCTCGCTGCACTCAAGAGTGAGCGCGAGAAGGACGCTGCCACTCATGGTGAGCTGCAGGGTCTTCTCGCTGAGAGGAGCAAGGAGCTTGGCGCCGCCAAGGATTCCAATGTAGATCTCGAGTTGAAGCTGGCTACTTTGACTCAGACGCTGAACGGCGCCAGGGAGCGGGAGGTGGCCTTGTCGGAGAAGATCAAGGCCGACGAGGCGCTGCTGGCGAGTGCTGCTGCCGCCCATGATGCTTTTAGGGAGACTATGGAGCACTGGACCGAGGGTCTGGTGAATGTTGCCGCCGCCATCGATGGGGAGCTGGCGCAGCTGGGGATGGAGGATCTCGGGTACTCCTCCGACGAGCACCTCCAACCCAGGGCCAAGCTCAGCTTATTCTTCAAAGGCGTGGCGACGGCGCTCCAGCGACTCCGGGAGAAGATCCCAAAGCAGCTGGCCGACGAGTCGCGCAAGATCTGTGCGGGAGCTCTTCAAAAGGTGCTGGTGAAGGTGGCCTTACGCAACCCAGGCCTCAACCTCACCAACGTCCTCAGGTCCCTGCCACCGGATGCTGATCTGGAAGCACTCCAGGCCCTTGTCGCACCCATTGTGGACAAGGTGAGCGGGATCAAGAGGGTTGAGGGCGATCGCGTAGATTAGGCCGCCCGTTTTCTCTTTTTATTGTCGCTGCTGGTCATGTCATGAGAACAATCTGTTAGAGCTGCGAAAAGCTATCTTGTAATATAACTCTATTTTGGGTAGCAATTGGTATGTTATTTCCTTTACTTGATTCCTTCCTTTGTATGTTTTTGCCCTACGCTTTTAGGGAACTTGTCGGCGCAGGCACCTTAGCCGCGAGCGCTGAGTGCGGGACATCAGCAGCCTGCTGGCGTTGCCGCTTCTGACAAGAAACCTTGTCGCAACTAGTTGCAGCTCACTTAAGTTGTTGAGCGGACTCGAAACAATGTGAGGGCGCAACTAGCTTCGAGTTGGTTCCTCTGCGCACAGGTTTTCCATACAAAGTACGGTCGTTCGAGGAAGATAACTTAAAAATTAAAACTAATTGCTCAAACTTTGGCAACTTAGCTTTTCTGTCGTTTGCTTTCCGGTAAGGCGAAACTTACTTGAACGATGCCTGGTCCATACCACTATCTTCTCCTTTCCCCCCGGCAAACTTGTGTGCGAGGGAACCTTCCTTTCCCTTTTGAGAAAAAGAAAGAAGAGAAAATAAAGATATGGAGCCTTACGGCTCGTTATTGCTTACCAGGGGTAGGTGCTGCACAAAGTGTCAGATAATACATGCAAAAGAAGTAAAATGCATGAAATTGACAAGATGTGCGGAGCACATGAGCTTTACTTATGCACGGGTTCTGCGCCTGGCTTTGTACAAAGGATTACATGCAACATCGGCAAGACTTGTACAAAAGGTGGTTGCCGGAACGGGTTCCGGCAACTGCGCCTTACGGGTAAAACTTACGAAGACGCTCAATGTTCCAGGAGTTGCTCACCGGAATGCCATCTTCGGTCTCAAGGCGGACAGCGCCAGGCCTAGTGACTCGTTTCACCCGGTAAGGGCCTTCCCACTTCGGCGTCAACTTGTTGGAATTCTTGGTGGACTGAACGCGTCGAAGAACAAGGTCGCCTTCCTCGAAACTTCTGGCATTAACTTTGCGGCTATGGTAGCGGCGCAAAGCTTGCTGGTATCGAGCAGCTCGTACAGCAGCCTGAAGACGGTCCTCCTCAAGGAGCAGCGCATCATCTTGTCGCAGCTGCTCTTGCTCGAGCTCATCATAAGCGAGCACTCGAGGTGACCCGTATACGAGTTCCGTGGGGAGAACTGCCTCTGCTCCATAGACTAGAGCGAAAGGTGTCTGGCCAGTGGCTCGATTTGGTGTCATCCTGATCGACCAAAGAACCACCAGCAGCTCCTCAATCCAGTTCTTTCCGCACCTGCGCAGCCTGTCGAAAGTCCTGGTCTTGAGCCCGCGCAGCACTTCAGCATTTGCCCTTTCCGCTTGACCGTTGCTTCTTGGATGAGCAACAGAAGCGAAGCAGACCTTGGCGCCAAGATCTTGGACGTACTGCATGAAGGTGCGACTCGTGAATTGTGTGCCGTTGTCGGTGATGATCCTGTTAGGGATCCCGAAACAGCAAACAATCGACCTGAAGAACTTGACTGCTGACTGTGCTGTCACCTTCCTCACTGGTTCCACTTCCGGCCACTTTGTGAACTTGTCGATTGCAACGTACAAGTACTCAAAGCCCCCGACAGCTCGGGGAAAGGGGCCAAGGATGTCGAGCCCCCAGACCGAAAATGGCCAGGATAAAGGGATCATCTGGAGAGCTTGAGCTGGCTGGTGTATCTTCTTGGAATGGAACTGGCACGCTTCACACTTGGTTACTTGTGCAGTTGCATCCTAGAGGGCTGTCGGCCAAAAGAAACCTTGCCGGAACACTTTGCCGGCAAGTGCTCTTACGCCAATGTGGTGACCACATATGCCTCCATGTATCTCTGCCAACAGCTTTTGTCCGTCTTCCCGGTGAATACACTTCAATTTCACACCGTTGAATCTTCTTCTGTATAGTGTGTTGTCAACAAACTAGTACATACTTGACTGCCGGGCTACTCTTTCCGCTTCTTCTTGCTCTTTGAGAAGTTCTCCTGTCTGAAGGAAATGGACAATGTGCTGTGCCCATGCTGGAGCTTGCGGCTCGACAACAAGGACTAAAGGCATATCTGCTGCTGCGGGAACATCCCTTCGACGGCGAGAACCTGCGGCTCAGCCGGAGCTTGATGTTCCCCGGCAAGCTTGCCACAGCAAAACTTGTCGGGAGCGTCTGCTACGACGGAACAAACCCTAAGGCTTGCCGGAGCAGACTGCTCCTCAGCACCCTTGGTGTTGATCTTGGGGACCTTCTTGGCGGCGGCTTCGGGGAGCTCTGCCGGAAAATAGTCACCAGAAATCAACTTCCTCTTCTTGCTCTGTCCAGTTGATGGCGTTACAGATGGTTGAGTCAGCTTGAGCACAAAGATCCCTGGTTCCACAGGTAACTTAAGTGCGGCGCACTTCGACAGGCCATCGGCAATGTCGTTCTGAGCTCTTGGAACATGTTCCATCTGTAGGCCGTCAAAGTGCTCTTCTAGCTTCCTCACTTCATCAACGTAAGCTTCCATCAACGGACTCTGATAATTCTTGTTCACTTGGCGGACGACAAGCTGTGAATCACCCCTGACACTGAGCTTCTTGATCCCAAGGTCTGCCGCGATCCTGAGACCGGCAAGCAAACCTTCCTACTCTGCGGTATTGTTCGTTGCTTGCTCCTTGGGAAAGTGCATCTGGACTACGTACTTGAGGTGCTCTCCGGTGGGTGCAACAAGTAGCACGCCCGCACCGGCGCCTTGCAGCAAGAAGGCACCATCAAAGTACATCAGCCACTCTTTGCTTACTTCCTTGACGGGGATGCTCGTTTCTGGAATTTCTTCATCTTGTGTTGGCGTCCATTCTGCTATGAACTCCGCCAACGCTTTGCTTTGGATAGTTGAAGTGCTCTCAAACTTAAGGCCAAAGCTTGACAGTTCCAGTGCCCACTCGACAATCCTGCCCGTTGCTTCTGGATTTTGCAGTATCCTCTTCAGCGGAAAATGAGTGACGACTGTGATCTCATGTGCTTGGAAGTAATGGCGCAGCTTTCTCGAGGCCATTAGAAGGCCGAAAACCAATTTCTGCACACCAGAGTACCTTGACCTAGCCCCCTGCAGAAGGGAACTAACAAAGTAAACTGGGCGCTGCACCATTCTTTTCTGCATCTTCTCACGTGCCTGTGCAGATCCATCTTTGTCGGGACGAGAGCTTGTCGGTGAAGTTCCTTGCTTGTCGCTGGATGCATCTGCCGCGGTTGCTGGCTCATCATCCGCCTCCCTCTCCACTACTAACGTAGCACTAACCACTTGATTGGTTGCCGCTATATATAGCAGCAACTTCTCTTGTGGCTTAGGTGCGACAAGTGTTGGAGTGGAGGACAGGTATCTCTTTAAGTCCTGCAGCGCAGCCTCCGCTTCTGGAGTCCATTTCATTAGACCTGCCTTTTTCAATATTTTGAAAAATGGCAGGGCGCGCTCAGAAGACCTAGAGATAAACCTGCTGAGAGCAGCCACGCAACCGGCAAGTCTTCGTACATCCTTGACGCGCTTTGGTGCTTCAATCTGCTCAATGGCCCTGATCTTGTCGGGATTGGCTTCAATTCCCCGCTGAGACACGAAGAACCCGAGAAGCTTGCCGGAGGGGACTCCAAACACACACTTCTCGGGGTTAAGCTTGAGGTTGATCTTGCGCAGATTTGCAAAGGTTTCGTCTAAATCTTGAATCAGAGTACCCTTGTCCCTGCTCTTGACCACTATGTCATCCATGTAGGCTTCCACATTTCTGTGTATTTGCGGATCAAAAGCGTCATGGACTACCCTTGCAAATGTTGAACTAGCATTCTTTAAACCAAAAGGCATCCGTACGAAACAGTATGTGCCACACGGGGTGATCAATGCGGTCTTTTCCTCATCCTCTTCTGCCATGAAGATCTGATGGTATCCTGAGTATGCATCAAGAAATGAAAAAAAATCACATCCTGCCGTGGAGTCAACAATCTGGTCGATGCGCGGCAAGGGAAATGTGTCTTTGGGACAAGCTTTATTAACATCGGTAAAGTCAATACAACGCCTCCATTTCCCGTTAGCCTTGCGCACGACTACAGGATTAGCCAACCACGTAGGATGGAGCACTCCTCTGACAAGGCCTGCTGCTTCCAATTTCTTGATTTCTTCTGCGATGAATTCTTGGCGCTCCACTGCCTGCTTCCTGACTTTCTGCTTGACGGGCCGCGCATGAGGACAAACGGCAAGATGGTGCTCGATTACTTTCCTGGGAACACCGGGATGTCGGACGGTTGCCACGCAAACACGTCGATGTTCGCCCGCAGGAAAGCAACGAGCGCGCTTTCCTATTTAGGGTCGAGAGTGGAACTGATGGTGAAGGTACCACCAGTGCCGTCCTCCTTGGCGGACACCTTCTTGGTCTCTGGTGGAGCTGCCATTGCCTTCTTACACTTGCCGGTGGAGCTCGATGGTGCGTCCTCGACGGTAGCGCAGCACTCCGAAGAGGTGCGCTTGCCGGAGTGGGCATCAGAACTCTTGCCGGACTTGGTCCTTTTCTTCCCCCCGGGAGCTTCAACGGCAAGTGACTTGCGATCTATTGCAGCTGCTGCTTCCCGGTAGATCTTGTCGGCGCAGATAAGAGCATCCTTCTTGTCGCCAGGGACAGAGATGACACTTATCGGGCCTGGCATCTTTAGCACGTTGTATGCATAGTGAGAGGCCGCCATGAATTTGGCGAGTGCTGGATGGCCGAGTATCCCATTGTAAGGCAATGGAAAGTCAGCCACGTCAAAAGTGACCCTCTCTGTTCTGAAGTTCTACTCACTGCCAAATGTCACCGGCAACGTGATCTTTCCCTTCGGCTTGCTCCTTCCCGGATTGATTCCTTGGAATGTGCCGGTCTCTTCGAGCTCGCCATCAGGGATCTGGAGTTTCTGGAGTACCACGGAGGAGATCAGGTTCAAGCCGGCCCCGCCGTCAACTAGCATCTTAGTGACCTTGAGGTTGCGGATAGTTGGTGAAACCAACATCGGCAAGCACCCGACCGCAGTTACGCGATCAGGGTGGTCCTCAATATCAAAGATGATAGGCGTGCTGGACCATTTCAGAGGCCTGCGTGACTCAACGGCTGGTTCTGCCGCATTGACTTCCCGCACCCATTGCTTGAGCTGGCGGTGCGAAGTATGCAGAGAAGCACCGCCGTCAACGCACAGGACCTCTATGGCTTTCTAGAACTCCTGCTCATCGGTCTCGTCGTCATCCATATCTTCATCATCGTCGTCATCTTCATCCTTGTCGCGGCCGCGGGGAGGTCTGTCTCCTTGCCGCTGCTTGGCCTTGCCACGGCGTCCTCCTCGGCCGGGACGTTTCTTGCTAGCTCCCCCAGCGCCTTCCTGGGCTTTCTCCTTGTCGCGTCGCTCGTATTCAGCTTTTTGCTGCTCGACAAGCTGCTCGACTTTCTTGCAACTCTGGAGGTCATGGCCCTTGGTGCGGTGGATCTTGCAGTACTGCTTGTTGGTGCCGTCCTGCTTATCGGCGACCACCACAGCCTGGTAGTTGGTGCCCGCGACAATCTCCTTGCTGGAGCAACCAGCTTTGGCTTTCTTGGCGCCGCCTCCGTTGCCGGACTGCTCAACGACTAGCACATCTTTGCCTTTCTTCTTCCTGTTGTTCCGCCGCCGGTTTTTCTTTGCCGGGGCAGTCTCCTCACTATCAGATCCTCCTACTCCTATCTCTTCTCCGGGGAGTTTCCTCCCTTCCTCAGCACGTGCACACTTGTCGGCCAGGGCATATAGCTCACTAACGTCCCCGATCTTGCACATCGCCATCTCCTCCCGCATCCTGCGGTTTCGCACGTTCTGATGGAACACGCTGATTACCGCGGCAGGGTGGACACCTGGGATGTTATGCTGTACATGGCTGAATCTCTAAATATACTTGCGCAGGGGCTCTCCTTCCTTCTGAGCGAGCAGATGAAGGTCGCTCTCTTGGCCATGAGGCTTGTGGCCGCCTGTAAAGGCGCCGACAAACTGATGGCATAGATCTGCCCAGGAGGATATGGAGTTGTCCGGCAAGTGCATGAGCCAGGATCTGACATTGGGCTTGAGCACCAGCGGGAAGTAGTTGGCAAGGATCTTGTCGTCTCGCCCCCCGGCAGCTTGCACCGCGATGGTGTAGATGCTGAGGAACTCCAACGGATGCGACTTGCCGTCGTACTTCTCTGGTACATCTGGTTTGAAATTCTTCATGCTGGGCCACTGGACTTGCCGCAGCTCACAAGTGAACGCAGGGCAACCTTCCGCGTACGGCAAGTCGCCTGGTTCCCCTGGCGCATGCATGTCGACAGAGGGCCCAGCGCGCTGGTCAGATTGACGCCGCGCTTCTCTTCGGCGCTCGATGCGAGTTCGAGCGTCTTCTTGCTGTCGTTCGTGAGGAACTTGGCGCTGATCGCGACGAGCTCGTGGATGCGATGACGCAGTGGAGTCGCTGCTGAGGTGGATCCGGCGAGTCGGCGATCTTGGCCTTCGGGGTGGAGAATGCATGGTGGTCGCACCCCCACCGGTTTCGTCGCCATCGGCTCGTGCCTGGTAGTCCTGTCACGGCAGCAATGCACTCGGCTGCCGCGGAGTGTCGCCGTTGGCGAAGCCGATGAGACTCTGAATGGTGGCCCTCCATCCATCGATCTTGTCTGCCGTTGGAGGGTAATCCAGGAGCAGTTGAGCTCGCGCCAAAGCTTCTGCTGGAGTGGTGGGCGGCAGTGGTGAACGGTGCGAGGAGCGGGATATGCTCGGACTTCTAACTATGTTAGAAGGAGCAGTATCCCGTCCAGGCGACCGTGTCTCGCTCGTGCCAGCATGTTGGCGTGCTTGCTGATCTTGAGCACCCCGAGACCCACCAGCTCAATCTTGGTCCAACAAACGTATGGTACTGCGAATACCATGACGCTGGCGGTCCTGCGCCTCCTGAGATGGGCGCGGAACGTGTATGGACGTCGAGGTCTGCGCAGCCTTGTCCTTGGACCTGGCAACGTCGTCAGCTCCCTTGTCGATGTCCGTTCTTCCGCCGGCGTCTACCCCACCACTCGTTTGCTCCGGTGGTGGTGGGATCGATGTGGATGGAACAGCTGCCTCCGAAGCCTTCTTCTTCGGTGGCATGTCGATGAAGAAGATGAAGATCTAGCTCATGTGGACGCCGGATCAGGTTCACACAACCTCGACGCCCCCTACCTGGCGCGCCAAAGATGTCGGGGAAGATGATCCACGAACACCTATGGGGACCGGCAGACCGAGCCCCTTTCGGTTCGGCGGAGGGCGGAGGTCGCACGAAGAGCGGATCGAGGCGAAGCACACGAGCAGTTTACCCAGCTTCGGAGCTCTCCGGAGAGATAATACTCCTACTGTTGCTTGTCTGATTGTATTGATTTCTTGCGTGGGAGCGCTGAGTGCTATAGTATACACGAGCTGCTAATGAGACCGAGCCTGAGTGTTTTCTAGTTTTCGAACCCCCCTTTACGTTGCGCATGGGCCTCCTTTTATATGCTCAAGGGGTCACCGACAGGTGGCAATGTAGGCAAGGGTAAAAATGGAAAAGGTGTTGCGGTTGGTACAACTACCTGTACAGTGTATCATACCTAACCCTGACGGCAGGGGACAAAGGCATTAAATGCCCGTCTGTGTCGCCCAAACAGTGCAGAAAAGGACCGTCAGGGACGCCACCGCTTGCCACGATGGCAATCTTGTCAGCGTCGCATGCCACCACGCACCGCTGGCTGCACAGCCTCCCGCCACGCGCACCTAGAAAGGCCTTAGGGCGACACGTTGGTGGATGTGCTGGAGCACGGGTACAGAGTGGTCGCTTGCCGCGGCAAGTGTCTTGCCGCGGTTGTTGTCTGCCGCGGTTGTTGTCTGCCGCGGTTGTTGTCTTGTCGCGTCCGGAAGCTTGTCGCTCACCGGGCCTTGCCGGGACGCGCGGCGCGTCGCGACAAGTTCTTCGGGACGCTTAGTTGGCCTTCCCGGCAAGCTCTTCTTGCCTGGGCCTTGTCTCCTTGGCTTGAATACTTTGTTCTTGAATGGCTCCAAAGGAACCACGGAGGACCTTGGCGGTCGCCCGGCAAGACTTGCCGTGGAGCGCTGCAACTGCCCGTGCACAAGTTCGGGATACTAGGGTACCCCTACTCTAGTACATCGACAATGTTCACTTCCCGGACTCCGCCGAAAAGAGACCATCACGGCTACACACGCAGTTGATGCGTTTTAGTTTGGATCTGGTGTCAAGTTATCTACAACCGGACATTAACAAATTCCCATCTGCCTATAACCGCAGGCACGGCTTTCGAAAGATTATGCCCTACAAGGGTGTCCCAACTTAGCCCATGACAAGCTCTCGCGATCAACGAAGGAATAGACCTTCTCCCAGGAAGACCCGATCAGACTCGGAATCCCGGTTTACAAGACATTTCAACAATGGTAAAACAAAACCAGCAAGACCGCCCGATGCACCGACAACCCCGATAGGAGCTGCACATATCTCGTTCTCAGGGCAACACCGGATAAGCGAAGCGTACAGGAACCGATCAATCCAAGTTGCCAAGGAAATGGTCCCGCACGGTGCTCTAGTTTGGACCAACACTTAGACAAGCACTGGCCCGGGGGGGCTGTAATAAAGATGACCCTTGGGTTAATTACTCCCAAGGGAAATATAGGTGGTGGTGAGGCAAATGGTAAAACCAATGTTGGTCCTTGCTGGAGGAGTTTTATTCAAAGCGAACTGTCAAGGGGGTCCCATAAATCACCCGACCGCGTAAGGAACGCAAAATCCGGGAACATAACACCCGTATGACAGAAACTAGGGCGGCAAGAGTGGAACAAAACACCAGGCATAAGGCCGAGCCTTCCACCCTTTACCAAATATATAGATGCATTAATAATATAAGAGATATTGTGATATCCCAACCAAAATCCTGTCCACCATGGAGCAATCTTCAACTTCACCTGCAACTAGCAACGCTATAAGAGGGCTGAGCAAAGCGGTAACATAGCCAAGTAACGGTTTACTAGGAAGGGTGTCAAAGGTTAGAGGTTCATGGCAATTTGGGATGGCTTGATAAACAGGTGATAGGTAGCGCAGCATAGCGATAGAACGAAGCAACTAGCATAGCAATGATAGTAGTGAGATCCAGGGTAGCGGTCATCTTGCCTGAAATCCCGCTAGGAAGAAGAACGAGTCCATGAAGAAGACAAGTGGACGTGGTCGAACGAATCCTCACAACTCCGGAATGAAACCGAAGGCAACCCGGAAAGAAGCAAACAACATGGTAAATAACCATCACATAAACATGGCATGATGCACAACCAAGTATGATGCATGTCCGGTTTAATGAGGCATGGCATGGCAAAGTGCAACAAACAATACTAAAAGTTAAGTGGAGATCAATATGCAACGAGTTGCATATTGACGAAACACCACATCAATTGTTTAGTTCTCTCTCGGTTTTGTACCCAACAATATTAAATGTTATTAAACATGGCAAGGGGTGAAGCATATGAAAAACTACCTATCTAGACAAGTTTAAATGAGGCCGGAATAACAAACAACAAGTCCGGAAAATCCCCATATGCATATTTTAGATTCGGTACTGTTCTGCCCTAAACACAATTTTAATGTTGTTAAACAGCAACATAAAGTGGGCCATGTTAAACTAGGCATTTTTCCACCCCATTTACATATAAAGTTTATCTAATTTGGTGCTCCGGTTATTTAGTTATGAATTAAATCATTTTAACATGGCATATTAGCAAATTTAAACAAACAGCAAGTTAAACATTTTTTACATGGATAAAAGTTGCATATTATTAATCTACACAATTTTCTGAGCATTTTACATATATAAATTATTTTAATCCGATGCACAGTTTGTGAGATATTAAATGCATGAATATCAGGGGGTTTTCTGTAAAACTGTTAATCCTCGGATAAATAGACAAATTCACAGAACGGAAAAAAAACTACTCTGGGACGAATCTGGCTGGGCCAGTAGTGTACAGGAGAGGGGCGCTGGAGGTGCTCACCCTTGGGCCAGGGCCCAGGCTGATGGAGAGGCCGAGCGAGGCCGGCTTGGGCCTAGGAGACGCGCTGGGCCGGAGGGGAGGGGCGGCCAGCCCACAAGGGGGTCGAAGCAGTCAACGGGCACCGGGGCGTCGAGCTCCTGCTCGTTGCGGCCGACGCAAGGGAGGCGGCGGCGCTGCGCCGGCGAGGCAGGAGAGCGCTCCGGCGAGCGGGGCAAGGCCGAAGGGCCGGGAACGGGCGGATCAGGGCGGCGCGGTGCCGGATCCGGCCGCGGGAGGAGGTTGGAGGGCTTTGGTGCCGGCAACTCGCAGCGGCGGCGAGCTCCATGGAGACCATGGCGGCGCTGCAGCAAAGGGAGAGGGGGGTTAGAGGAGGAAGGAGAGTAGAGGAAGGGACAGCAGGGCGGGGCGGCGCTGACCTGCTGGCTCCGGCGGGGCTGCCGGGTCACCGGCGGGAGGCGCGAGGCGGCGGTCTCGATCTGGCTCGGGATCGAGCGGGAGGAGGGAGCCAGGGGCTCGCGGGGTGCTCGAGCGGCGAACGGGCTCGGGCGGGCTTCGGCGGGGCCCAGCTGGGCCTGGCAGGGCTGCGGGGAAGTGGGGATACAGGGGAGGCGATGTGGCGGGGCTTGAGTGGCTCCAGGCAGTGGGGACGGCGGCGCTGGCACGTGCGGTGGTGCCAAGTGGCAAGAGGAGGCTGGGGGGTGCGGAAATGGAGGTGGCGGCGGCGCTGATTCCGAGGAGGAGGGGTGGCTGCGGCTGGGATGTTTGGCTGCTGCCAAAAATGGAAGGGAAGCTTCCATTTATAGGTGGGGCTAGGGTTTGAGGGGTTAGGAGGGGGGTCTCAGAGCCCTCCGATCGCAATCGAATGGTTCCGGTCGGAGGGGGGAGTTAGACTGGGTCTAGGAGGGATTAGTGGGTTGTGAGAAGAGGAGAGAAAGAGAGGCCCGGCGGTAGTTTCGGAGACCAAAACGTCCGACGATTAAACCGGCAACGGTGCCGCTACGAATGACGGTTGGGCTATCAAACGGACTCCGAATGCGACGAAACTTGGCAGGCGGCCTATCTACACTATAATAAGACCGCACGACAAGTTGTAACCCATTCCGAGAACATTTTTATGCCACTTATAAAATAATATTTCGGAGGTGCCGCGGGCGCGTGCGAGTGTGTCCGGACTCGGAACAGACAACGGAGAGAACCGGGAGAACCCGAACGGATGCAAGTTTTGAAAAACATGCGGATGCGATGCACATGATGCTATGAGATGAGATGCATAACAAGAACAAAATGCAAAACAACAGACAAAACCCAACCACGGAGGAAATAACATATCGCATCTCCGGAAAAGGCAAGAGTTGGAGTTACGAATATGGAAAGTTGTATCCGGGGCGTTACACTCTTTTTCCACACTTGTGCTTCAAAATAGCACCATGATCTTCATGATAGAGAGTCTCATATGTTGTCACTTTAATATACTAGTGGGATTTTTTCATTATAGAACTTGGCTTGTATATTCCAATGATGGGCTTCCTCAAAATGCCCTAGGTCTTCGTGAGCAAGCAAGTTGGATGCACACCCACTAGTTGTATTTTGTTGAGCTTTCATAAATTTATAGCTCTAGTGCATCCGTTGCATGTCAATCCCTACTCACTCACATTGATATCTATTAATGGGCATCTCCATAGCCCGTTGATACGCCTAGTTGATGTGAGACTATCTTTTTTTTGTCTTCCCCACAACCACCATTCTATTCCACATATCGTGCTATGTCCATGGCTCACGCTCATGTATTGCGTGAAAGTTGAAAGAGTTTGAGATTATTAAAGTATGAAACAATTGCTTGGCTCGTCATTAGGGTTGTGCATGATTAAATACTTTGTGTGATGAAGATAGAGCAACAGCCAGACTATATGATTTTGTAGGGATAACTTTCTTTGGCCATGTTATTTTGAGAAGACATGATTACTTTACTTAGTATGCTTGAAGTATTACTATTTCTTATGTCAATATGAACTTTTATTTTGTATTATTTGGATCTGAACATTCATGCCACATTAAAGAAAATTACATTGAAAATTATGCTAGGTAGCATTCCACATCAAAAATTCTCTTTTTATCATTTACCTACTTGAGGACGAGCAGGAATTAAGCATGGGGATGCTTGATACGTCTCCAACATATCTATAATTTTTTATTGTTCCATGCTATTATGTTACCTGTTTTGGATGTTTATGGGCTTTATTTTATACATTATTATCATTTTTGGGACTAACCTACTAACCGGAGGCCCAGCCCATATTGCTGTTTTTTGCCTATTTCAGTATTTCGAAGAAAAGGAATATCAAACGGAGTCCAAACGGAATGAAACCTTCGGCAGCGTGATTTTTGGAACGAACAAGATCCGGAGAGCTTGGAGTGCAAGTCAAGAAACAACCGGAGCCTCCACGAGATAGGAGGGCCCCCCTGTAGGGCGCGCCCCCTGTCTCGTGGGATCCTCGGGTGGCCACCGACGTACTTCTTCCTCCTATATATACCTACGGACCCCGAAAACATCCAGGGGCACCACGAAAGACAATTTCCACCACCGTAACCTTCTGTATCCGCGAGATCCCATCTTGGAGCCTTCGCCGACACTCTGCCGGAGGGGGAATCGACCATGGAGGGCCTCTACATCAACATCCTTGCCCCTCCTATGAGTTGTGAGTAGTTTACCTCAGGCCTACGGGTCCATAGTTATTAGCTAGATGGCTTCTTCTCTCTTTTTGGATCTCAATACAATGTTCTCCCCCTCTCTTGCGGAGATCTATTCGATGTAATCTCTTTTTGCGGTGTGTTTGTCGAGATCCGATGAATTGTGGGTTTATGATCAGATTTATCTATGGATATTAATTGAATCTTCTCGGAATTCTTTTATGTATGATTGAGTTATCTTTGCAAGTCTCTTCGAATTATCGGTTTGGTTTGGCATACTAGATTGATCTTTCTTGCCATGGGAGAAGTGCTTAGCTTTGGGTTCAATCTTGCGGTGTTCTTACCCAGTGACAGAAAGGGTTGCAAGACACGTATTGTATTGTTGCCATCGAGGATAACAATATGAGGTTTATATCATATTGCATGAGTTTATCCCTCTACATCATGTCATCTTGCTTAATGCGTTGCTCTGTTCTTATGAACTTAATACTCTAGATGCATGCTGGATAGTGGTCGATGTGTGGAGTAATAGTAGTAGATGCAGGCAGGAGTCGGTCTACTTGTTATGGACGTGATGCCTATATACATGATCATGCCTAGATAACGTCATACTTATTCGCTTTTCTATCAATTGCTCGACAGTAATTTGTTCACCCACCGTAATACTTATGCTCTTGAGAGAAGCCTCTAGTGAAACCTATGCCCCCCGGGTCTATCTCTTATCATATTTGATTTCAATCTACTTTTATTTGCATCTTTACTTTTTGCATCGATATTATAAAATACCAAAAATATATTTATCTTATCATACTATCTCTATCAGATCTCACTTTTGCTAGTGGCCGTGAAGGGATTGACAACCCATTTATTGCGTTGGTTGCGAGTTCTCAGTTTGTTTGTGTAGGCGCGTGGGACTTTTGAGGAGCCTCCTATTGGATTGATACCTTGGTTCTCAAAAACTGAGGGGAATACTTACGCTACACTTGCTGCATCACCCTCTCCTCTTCGGGAAAACCAAGCTAGCTCAAGACGTAGCATGCCTCGAAATGCGAAATGAGGTTGTAAAATGGTTCAGAATAATAATAAGGCTAGAACATAATGTTTCACCGAAAAGGTGGCCCATGGACGTGAATTATTTTAAGTATTGTTGCTTTTTACAGCTTAAGGGTTGTACGTGTTAAGGAGGGCCGGATACAGCTCTTATGTGCGGAAATCTGCTTTGGAGTATTCAAAAAGGGAACCCGCCTTGCAATGCCGAAGACAATCTGCGTGCCGGATACATCATCATTGAAGCCTGGTTCAGGGGCTACTGAGGGAGTCCTGGACTAAGGGGTCCTCGAGCGTTCGGGCTATGTGATATGGGCTGGACTAATGGGCCGTGAAGATATGAGATTAAAGACCTTTCCCCGTGTCCGGATGGGACTCTCCTTTGCGTGGATGGCAAGCTTGGCATTCAGATCATGCAGCTTCCTTTCTTTGTAAACCGACTCTATACAACCCTAGATCCCTTTGGTGTCTATATAAACCGGAGGGTTTAGTTTGTAGGGCAATCACAATCATACAGGCTAGGCATCTAGGGTTTAGCCATTACGATCTCAAGGTATATAACCTCTTGTAACCTCTATACTCATCAACGTCAATCAACCAGGAAGTAGGGTATTACCTCCATTAAGAGGGCCCGAACCTGGGTAAACATTGTGTCCCCTGCCTCCTGTTACCTTCGATCCTTAGACACACAGTTCGGGACCCCCTACCCGAGATCTGCCGGTTTTGACACCGACACCTGCCTCGGGGTAGGAAGCCTGTGGGTAATCTCTATCGTCAAGTACCTCGCCTCACGCAGATCCTGGATGTTCTTCTCTGTTACGGAGGCTGCCATCCACTTGCCCTGGAAACTGGATCCGGCCATTGCTGGAGTAGTTGGATCGAAGGGAAAGTTTAGAACTTGGGCACTGGAGCTCGGGGGGCGGAAGGGCAGAGGAAGAAGAAGGTGTGAGGTAAAACAGATGGGTCCTTGTCCTCTTATAGAGCAGTGAATATCAAGCGCCCCCTCATAAGCCTTAAACCTCACCTATTCCCAAGGAGACATGTGAATGGCGCGGTTGGATTATCCAAACCCGCATTGATGGGGATCCCATGATAAGGGGACACGATCTCTGCTTTGACAAGATGTGTCGATGGTCGTGCCTCAAAACGTGAAGCGGGGGCTGTAAACGGTTTAGAATAACAACAGGGCCAGAACATAATGTCTTGCCAAAAAATTTGCTCGTGGACGTGACTTATTTTGCTTTAAGTATTGTTGCCTTTACAGCTTAGGGTTGTAAGTGTTAAGCAGGGCCGGATATAGCTCTTATGTGCGGAAGACTGCTCTAGTGTATTCGAAGAAGGAACCCGCCTTGCAATGCCGAAGACAATCTGTGTGCCGGATACATTGTCATTGAAGCCCAGTTCAGGGGCTACTGAGGGAGTCCTGGACTAGGGGGTCCCCAGGCATCCGAGCCATGTGATATGGGCCAAACCAATGGGCCGTGAGGATATGAGATCGAATACCTTCCCCCGTGTCTGGATGGGACTCTCCTTTGCGTGGATGGCAAGCTTGGCATTCGGATCATGCATCTTCCTTTCTCTGTAAACCGACTTTGTACAACCCTAGGTCCCTCCGGTGTCTATATAAACCGGAGGATTTAGTCCATAGAGGCAATCATAATCATACATGCTAGGCATCTAGGGTTTAGCCATTATGATCTCGAGCTAGATCAACTCTTGTAACCCCTATACTCATCAAAGACAATCAAGGAGGAAGTAGGGTATTACCTCCATTAAGAGGGCCCAAACCTGGGTAAACATCATGTCCCCTGCCTCCTGTTACCTTTGATCCTTAGACGCATAGTTCGGGACCCCCTACCCGAGATCTGCTAGTTTTAACACCGACAGTCACCAAGGTGTTACACAAAGGGGGCCTACCACCTCAACAACCTTACGCAAAAGAAGGACGAACCACGCTCCTGGAACACGGATCTTCTTCATCGATTCTATACCTAACACTTGCATTGTCGAGATGTAATAAGAGTAATGTTAGATTGTTTATAAAGACATGGCTCATGTAGTCACATAATGATTTCGCTTGCATAAGCATGTGTTCAAAAAAAACCAGTGGGTGACTTAGCTGCGAAACATGTTTCTGCCGAAGTTAAAAAAACTACTCCGAGTGAAAGCGTCCCTCTCACTCGGGGCCTTAGCCGCTAGCCCATGCTTGCCTAAGTTAAAAAACTACTCCGAGTGAAAGTGTCCCTCTCATTCGGGGGCTTAGCTGTGAGCCCGTCCTCACCTAAGTTAAAAACTACTCTGAGCGAAAGTGTCCCTCTCACTCAGGGGCTTAGCCGCGAGCCCATCCTCGCCTAAGTTAAAAATCTACTCCAAGTGAAAGTGTCCCTCTCACTCAGGGGCTTAGCCGCGAGCCCGTTGTCGCCTAAGTTAAAAAACTACTCTGAGTGAAAGCGTCCCTCTCACTCGGGAGATTAGCCACGAGCCTGTCCTCGCCTAAGTTAAAAAAACTACTTTGAGTGAAAGTGTCCCTCTCACTCGGAGGCTTAGCCGCGAGCCGATCCTCGCTAAGTTAAAAAACTACTCCGACTGAAAGCATCCCTCTCGGAGGCTTAGCCGCGAGCCGTCTTTGCCTAAGTTAAAAAACTACTCCGAGTGAAAGCGTCCCTCTCACTCGGAGGCTTAGCCACGAGCATATCATCGCCTAAGTTAAAAAACTACTCCGAGTGGAAGCATCCCTCTCACTCTGGGATTAGGCGCGAGCCCGTCCTCGCCTAAGTGAAAAAACTTCTCTGAGTGAAAGCATCCCTCTCACTCGGGGGCTTAGCCGCGAGCCTGTCCTCGCCAAAGTTAAAAAATTACTCTGAGTGAAAGCATCCCTCTCACTCAGGGGCTTAGCTGCGAGCCTGTCCTCGCCTAAGTTAAAAAACTACTCTAAGTGAAAGCGTCCCTCTCACTCGGAGGCTTAGCCGCGAGCCATCTTCGCCTAAGTAAAAAACTACTCCAAGTGAAGAGCATTCCTCCCACTCGGGGGCTTAGCCGCGAGTCAAGCCCTCGCCTAAGTTCAAAAATGCATCAACTCGGAACATGCAATAAACTGGAAAGAAAATATTCAGATAGATCCATCAAGTTCATAAACGAAAGGAAAAGTACTTGGGGACATGCCTGAACAAGTTTAACGCTTACAGGATCACTCGGCATTCCGAGGCAAATAAGTTTGGATCATAAAGTTTTTTCACTCGGCAGGAGGACTTGTGAGCTCAACAAAGGTGTCCAGATCAATGCCATCCACGATCCGAGTGGCTGCATCAATGAAGGTCTCCATGAAACTTTCAAATTGGAGCTTCTTCGTGTTTGCCACCTGAAGAGCCTTCAGATTGTCTTCCTTAGTATCCTTATAGTGGACATGAACAAGTGAAAGCGCCACAACGGCTCCACAGCGGGCAGCTGATTTCTTCCACGCTTGCACTCGACTTGGAACTTTATTAAGGCGAGTCATCAGTGACTCAAGGTCATTCTGAAGTTTATCCTCCGGCCATAGCTCTTTCTCTGGAGAAGGTCAGCGGATTGTTACCTCCCATGGTCTTCTCCTCATCCTGAGCCTATTTCAAGTTCTTCTTGGCAAGTTCTAGGTCCAGTTGGAGTTGGATCTTCTCCTTCTCCAGAGAAACATACTGATACGTCTCCAACGTATCTATAATTTTTGATTGTTCCATGCTGTTATATTATCATTCTTAGATGTTTTACAATCATTTTATAGTCATTTTATATCATTTTTTCGTACTAACCTATTGACATAGTGCCCAGTGCCAGTTGTTGTTTTCTCCATATTTTTTACATCACGGGAAATCAATACCAAACGGAGTCCAAACACAACGCAATTTCTGGAGGAATTGTTTGGGCCAGAAGAAAGCCAATGGGCCAAGGAAGCATCTAAGGGGCTGCTCGAGGGGAGCAACACCCACCAGGGCGTGCCAGGAGGCCCAGGCGCGCCCTGGGGGGTTGTGCCCACCTTGGGTGCCCCTGAACCGCCTCTTTGCTCTATAAATACCACAATATTCCAGAAACCCTAGGGGAGGCGATGAAATATTGATCCAGCCACCGCAAAGTCCAGAACCACCAGATCCAATCTAGACACCGTCATGGAGGGGTTCACCACTTCCATTGGTGCCTCTCCTATGATGCGTGAGTATTTCTTTGTAGACCTACGGGTCCATAGTTAGTAGCTAGATGGCTTCATCTCTCTCTCTTGATTATCAATACAATGGTCTCTTGGAGATCTGTATGATGTAAGTATTTTGGCGGTGTGTTTGTTGGGATCTTATGAACTTTGAGTTTATGATCAGATCTATGTTTTTATCCATGAAAGTTATTTGAGTCTTTTTTGATGTCTTATATGCATGATTGCTAATAGCCTCGTATTTCTTCTCCAATATTTGGGTTTTGTTTGGCCAACTTGATCTATTTATCTTGCAATGGGAAGAGGTGCTTTGTAGTGGGTTCGATCTTACCATGATTGATCCCAGTGACAGAAGGGGAACCGACACGTATGTATCGTTGCTACTAAGGATAACAAGATGAGATCTATATCTGCCACAATAGATCAATAGATCTCGTCTACATCATGTCATTGTTCTTATTGCATTACTCTGTTTTCTCATGAACTTAATACACTAGATGCATGCTGGATAACGGTCGATGTGTGGAGTAATAGTAGTAGATACAGGCAGGAGTCGGTCTACTAATCTTGGACGTGATGCCTATATAATGATCATTGCCTCGATATCGTCATGATTATTTGAAGTTCTATCAATTTCCTAACAGTAATTGTTTTCCCACCGTTTGCTATTTTTCTCGAGAGAAGCCACTAGTGAAACCTACGGCCCTAGGGTCTCTTCTCATCATATTTGCCTTTGCGATCTATTTTCTCTTGCATTTTTTTCAGATCTATTAAACCAAAAATACCTTGCTGCAATTTATTTGTTCCGTGATCTATTTATCCTATCTACCACTTTTTACCTCACGTTTTTGCCTATCTTGAGGCGCCATACACGAAAGGGATTGACAACCCCTTTAACACGTCGGGTTGCGAGTATTTGTTATTTGTGTGCAGGTGTTGTTTACGTTGTGTGAGGAGGTTCTCTGACTGGTTCGATAACCTTGGTATCATCACGGAGGGAAATATCTACCGTCACTATACTGCATCATCCCTTCCTCTTTGGGGAAATACTGACGTCGTTCTGGAAGACATCACATACCGGTCCCAAGTTCGCAAGATTTCTGAGATCAACAAAAAGACAGCTCAGTCGATGAAAAGAAAGCTTTTCAAAAGTATTTCCTCTACTTCCGAGTGGAGAAGAGCAAATCCATATTGCTACTACCAAAAGTGTTCTAAAACCCTCGCCGATTCAAACATCTGAGAACGGTCTCGGGGACTACACCCAGTGGGTGCACTCAGCGTGCCCCCAATGGAGATGTTTCCACTCGGTAGGGCCTGACCGGTTCGAGTAGGCCCAAAAAAGAAAAAAAAGAAGAGAAATCAACTTGTTCTCAAACTCCCACCGAATCAAACATTCGACTAAACCCGGGCATGGGCAGCCCGACCCAACGACCCAGCCCGAGCCCGGCCCGAAAAACCCGGGCCGGGCCGGGTCGGGCTTGACGTTCGGGCCGGGCTCGGGCCTAGTTTTGCAGCCCGGAAGATAGTTCGGGCCGGGCTCGGGCTTCATTTTTTATGTATTTCGGGCCGGGCTTTCGGGCTTCGGGCCGGGCTTGCACGTGCGTACACTAAAAAACAGTGTTCGGGCCGGGCTTTCGGGCTTCGGGCTTGACTTCGGGCCGGGCTCAGGCTTGAAAACAAGGAGTATTTAGGGCTTTGGGCCAGGCTCGGGCTTGGGAAATGAAGGTCGGGCTTTTATATGCCCGGCCCGAAACCCGGCCCGGCCCAACATTTGCCCGGGTTTACATTCGACGGTGGTCTCGGGGACTACACCCAGTGGGTGAACTCAGCATGCCCCTACTGGAGATGTTTCCACTCGGTACGGCCTAACCGGTTTGACTGAAGAGCTTCAAGCAAAGATATTCTAAGACTCTCTCCAAATCAAGCATTCAATGGTGGTCTCGGGGACTACACCCAGTGGGTGCACTCAGAGTGCTCCCACTAGATCAGTTTCCCACTCAGCGCAGCCTGAGCGGCTCGAGTGGAGGAACTACAAAGTAAAAAGGAAACACCCAGTGGGTGTATAAATTCAAGACAGAAAAAACCCAATTGAAAATCAACTTACAATCGTACTTACTCGGACATTGGCTTGAAGGGCCAAACTGGTGTCATAAGCAGTCTTGCTGGCTTCATGCACCTCCTTCAGTCGTTGCATCATCAGGCCGACTTGAATCATAGCCTCCTTGCCAACTCTCGTTTGGTCCTTTAGAACATAGTGCAGAGTGAACACGCTCGATGCAGGAGCTGGTGGTGCAGCCGGAGGGATCAACACTTGTGTTTAATCAGTTGGACCCGAGGCAGGAGCAGTTGACACCAGAGGCTGAGCAGTCGACGGAGGGGCGGCAAAAGAAACACCAACTCGAGCCGAACTGCCTGGCTCTTGAGGGGCAAGTTCAGGCGGCGTACATGACGTTTGGCCTGAAGACGCTCTCCTAGCAAGGCTCCGTTAGGTGGTTGAAGACCTACGTCTTCCCCCTGTGCTTCTTGAAGGTTCCTCCTCATCATCATCCGGGAGAGTGATGACGTCCGTTGGCGCTATAGTCACTCGACAGTGAGACCTCAGTCGACCATCGGGATAATTAGCAAGACAAAGCAAGGTGTGAGCCGATCATACCTGCCTGAGAAGTGGTTGCCTCTATAGTATCCGCGTCCGCGTGCTCGTCGTCGATCTCCATGTGGGACGTCGCGGAGGTAGCAGCCTTGAAATTCAGAATTCCACTCGGTCAACAACAATGCAAAGATTCTGCAGCAGAAAGAAAAAGAAAAAGAAGAAACACTCACATTGAAGCAATAGGCACATTAACCTTTATCCTTGGCAGGCCTTTTCGAGGTTTGGGTGGAACAGTCTTGGCTTGCTTGGTAGTGTTCCAAGTCGGTTCTAGAGTTGGAGTTCGAGTGCGTTTTTGGTTCCTTCCATTCGACACCACAGTCTTTCCACGACCAACCTGAGGGTCTTGAGTCTGTTTGTAGCGGCGTTTGATATGCCATTTTGCATCATGCTTTTATATCAATATTTATTGCTTTAAGGGCTGTTATTACATGTTATGTCACACTACTTAACCTTTTCTCTCTTATTTTATAAGGTTTACATGAAGATGGAGAATGCTGGCAAGTGGAATTCTGGACTGGAAAAGGAGCAAATATTAGAGTCCTATTATGCACAACTCCAAAAGTCCTGAAACTTCACGGAGATCAGTTTTGGAACATATAAAAATATTGGGTGAAGAAAGCACCAGAGGGGGGCCACCAGTCAGCCATGAGGGTGGAGGGCGCGCCCTACCCCCTGGGTGCGCCCCCTATCTCATGGCCCCCCTGGCAGGCCCCCGACTCCCATCTTCTATTATATGGTGTCTTTTGCCCTTGAAAAAAACCATAGAGAATCTTTCGGGACGAAGTGCCGCCATCTCGAGGCGGAACTTGGGTAGGACCAATCTGGGGCTCCGGCGGAGCTGTTCTGTCGGGGAAACATCCACCTCCAGGAGGGGGAAATCCTGGCCATTGTCATCACCATCGATCCTCTCATCGAGAGGGGGTCAATATCCATCAACATCTTCACCATCACCATCTCCTCTCAAACCCTAGTTCATTTCTTGTATCTTATCTTTACCTCAAAACCTCAGATTGGTACATGTGGGTTGCTAGTAGTGTTGATTACTCCTTGTAGTTGATGCTAGTTGGCTCATTCGGTGGAAGATCATATGTTCAGATCCTTAATGCTTATTAATACTCCTCTGACTATGAACATGAATATGCTTCGTGAGTAGTTACGTTTGTTCCTGAGGACATGGGAGAAGTCTTGTTATAAGTAATCATGTGAATTTGGTATTCGTTCGATATTTTGATGAGATGTATGTTGTCTCTCCTCTAGTGGTGTTATGTGAACATCGACTACGTGACACTTCACCATGATTTGGGCCTAGGGGGAGGCATTGGGAAGTAATAAGTAGATGATGGGTTGCTAGAGTGACACGAGCTTAAACCCTAGTTTATGTGTTGCTTCATAAGGGGCTGATTTGGATCCATATGTTTCATGCTATGGTTAGGTTTACCTTAATTCTTCTTTCGTAGTTGCGGATGATTGCGAGAGAGGTTAATCATAAGTGGGAGGCTTTTCCAAGGAAGGACATCACCCAAGCACCGGTTCACCCACATATACAATTATCAAAGTAAAGAACTCGAATCATATGAGCATGATGAAAACTAGCTTGGCAATAATTCCCATGTGTTCTTAGGAGTGCTTTGCTTTACATAAGAGTTCGTCCAGGCTTGTCCTTTGCTACAAAAATTATTGGGCCACCTTTCTCCACCTTAGATACTTTTGTTACTTGTTACCTGTTACGAATTACCTTATCACAAAACTATCTATTACCGATAATTTTAGTGCTTGCAGAGAATGCCTTGCTGAAAACCGCTTGTCATTTCCTTCTGCTCCTCCTTGCGTTCAACACCCTTACTTATCGAAAGGACTATGATAGATACCTTATACTTGTGGGTCATCAAGACTCTTTTTAGGCACCATTTCCGGGGAGTGAAGCGCCTTTGGTATGTGGAATTTGGTAAGGAAACATTTATATAGTGTGCTGAAATTTACTGTCACTTGTTACTATGGAAAATAATCCTTTGAGGGGCTTGTTCGGGGTATCTTCACCTCGACCAGAAGATCAAAGAGTTGCTCCTCAACATACTAAATATATTGAAAATATTTACTTTGAAATTCCTTCGGGTATGATAGAGAAACTTCTAGCTAATCCCTATACATGAGATGGAACATTACATCCGATATGCACCTAATCTATGTGGATGAAGTTTGTGGATTATTTAAGCTTGCAGGTATGCCCGAGGATGTTGTCTAGAAGAAGGTCTTCCCTTTGTCTTTTAAGGGAAAGGCATTGACATGGTATAGGCTATGTAATGATATTGGATCATGGAACTACAACTGATTGAAATTGGAATTTCATCAGAAGTTTAATCCTATGCATCTGGTTCATCGTGATCGTAATTATATATATAATTTTTGGCCTCGTGAAGGAGAAAGTATCGCTCAAGCTTGGGGGAGGCTTAATGAAATGTTATATTCACGCCCCAATCATGATCTCTCAAGAGAAACTATTATTCAAAAAAATTATGCTCGGCTTTCTCATAATGATCACTCCATGCTCGATACTTCTTGTACTGGTTCTTTTATGATGAAGACTATTGAATTCAAATGGGATTTATTGGAAAGAATTAAATGCAAATCTGAAGATTGGGAACTCGACAAAGGTAAGGAGTCAGGTATAAACCTTAAGTTTGATTGTGTTAAATATTTTATGGATACCGATGCTTTTCGTGATTTTAGCACTAAATATGGACTTGACTCTGAGATAGTAGCTTCTTTCTGTGAATCATTTGCTACTCATGTTGATCTCCCTAAGGAGAAGTGGTTTAAATATCATCCTACCATTGAAGTGAAAGTAGTAGAACCTATTAAAGTTGAAGAAGAAACTGTTACTTATAATGTCCTGTTGTTCCTACTTCTTATATTGAGAAACCCACTTTTCCTGTTAGAATAAAGGATCATGCTAAAGCTTCAACTGTTGTTTGTAAGAGTTATACTGGAACTCCTACACCCCCTGAAGAAATTAAAGTTGAACCTAGTATTGCTATGGTTAAAGATCTCTTGGTCGATAATATTGATGGGCATGTTATTTATTTCTGTGATGAAGCTGCTAGAATTGCTAAACCCAATACTAAAGATAAACATAGAACTATTGTTGGCATGCCTATTGCTTCTGTTAAATAGGAGATCATTGTTATCGTGGCTTATGTGATATGGGTGCTAGTGTGAGTGAAATTCCTCATTCCTTATACAAAGAAATTATTGCTCCTGCTGAGATAGAAGATATTGATGTTACTATTAAGCTTGCCAATAGAGATACTATTTGACCAGTTGGGATTGCTAGAGATGTTGAAGTCTTGTGTGGGAAATTAAAATACCCTACTGTTTTCTTGTTCTTGGTTCCCCACAAGATAACTTTTGTCCCATTATATTTGGTAGACCTTTCTTGAATACTGTTAATGCTAAGATAGACTTTAAAAAGGATGTTGTTACTGTTGATTTAGGGGATATGTCTCATGATTTTAATTTCTCTAAATTTCGTAGACAACCCCATGATAAAGAATTGCCTAATAAGGATGAAATTATTGGTCTTGATTCTATTGTCGTGCCTCCTAATGATCCTTTAGAACAATATTTGCTAGACCATGAAAATGATATGTTTATGAATGAAAGAAGGGAAATAGATGAAGTATTCTTTAAGCAAGGACCTAATTTGAAACATAACTTGCCTGTTGAAATCCTTGGGGATCCTCCTCCACCCAAGGGTGATCCCATGTTTGAGCTTAAACAATTACCTGATACTCTTAAATATGCTTATCTCGATGAAAATAAGATATATCTTGTTATTATTAGCGCTAACCTTTCAGAGCATGGAGAAGAGAAATTATTGAAAACTCTGAAGAAGCACTGTGCCGCTATTGGATATACTCTTGATGATCTTAAGGGCACTAGTCCCACTCTATGCCAGCACAAAATAAAGTTGGAGAAAGATGCTAAACCAGTTGTTGATCATCAGCGATGGTTAAATCCTAAGATGAAAGAAGTGATAAGAAATAAAATAGTAAAGCTTTTGGAGGCAGGTATAATTTATCCTATTGCTGATAGTCAGTGGGTAAG
The DNA here is from genome assembly GCF_018294505.1 of Triticum aestivum. Lineage (NCBI taxonomy): Eukaryota > Viridiplantae > Streptophyta > Magnoliopsida > Poales > Poaceae > Triticum > Triticum aestivum. Next base: position 420,825,815 of record NC_057795.1, on the reverse strand, counting down.
TCCCGTTCATTGTGTCCCTAAGAAGGGAGGTATTACTGTTGTTCCTAATGATAAGAACGAATTGATCCCACAAAGAATTGTTATAGGGTATAGAATGGTAATTGATTTCCGCAAATTAAATAAAGCTACAAGAAAAGATCATTACCCTCTACCTTTTATTAATCAAATGCTAGAAAGACTATCCAAACATACACATTTTTGCTTCCTACACTACAAAAAAAATACACTTCCGTGATGATACGTGTTTGTCACAGTAGGTCATGTTTTCTGTCATGCATGTGAATCCATGACGATTTTATGACACAATCAAGATAGTCATACATGTGCTGTTGTAGAAGTGTACCATGACATTACCAAAATTATCAACACAAAAGTGTCCACTTCCATGACGATAAATCGCGCGTCATAGAAGTGCTTTCGTCAAGGGTGACCGACACATGGCATCCACCGTAACGGAACGCCATTAAGCTATCGGGTCCGGTTTTGGATCTGATAACCCGTTAACAGCCCCGACCAATGGGGATTTTCCATGTCTAAAAATATCATTGGCTAGAGGAAACACGTGTCGGCTCACCGTTGGGACAGATGTCATCCACTCATTGGACCGAAGGCGCCTATGATACGTCGACACGTGGCACGGCCCAATAGAGGTCCATTCATGCGAAAAAGCCGGCATGTTTGACTTGGTCAAAAGGTGGCGGGCCGGCCCACAGAAAGCCTGTTAACAGTCTGTTGGCATATAGCCCATTTACAGCCCGCTAACCCAGGGCCCGTTACGACCTATCCGAATTAGGCCCAGTAGCGTCATCTAGGCCGTCCAATATGATTCGAGCCCGTTTTAACTTCCGGCCCATGTATGGCCCATGACGTCTTTCGGCCCATATGAGGCCCTTTGTAACTCTTGGCCCATTAACAACTCGTGGTGAAACTGGCCCGTAATGAACAGTGTATCGCTTTATACCCATTAACGACACGTGGTGAAACTGGCCTGTAATGAACAGTGTATCACTTTATACCCATTAACGGCCGATTATTCCGTTGGGCCGTTTCCAGCCTATGTTATCTTTTAGCCTTCTCAGGGCCCATTTATTCTTGGGCTCATTTCCAACATTTGTTTACTTATGGCCCGTTACTGTCATTTTCTGCTTGTGGGCCAAATTCAGCCCGTGGTTACAGTCGGCCTTTTTGTGGCCCGTTAATACATTGGTCCGTTTTCATAGCATCATCAAATACGGCCGATTAACGACGGCCCGTTATGGTCGGCCCATAGACGGACGATTCCAACTCTAGCCTGTTTACAGCCATAATGCGATCGGTTATTGGTCCATGTTTGGCCAACCAATCATACGGCTCATAGAAGGCCCATTGATGATACGGCCCGTAGAAGGTCCATTGTGTCTCTGGCCCGTAGAAGGCCCATTGCGTCTACGGCCCTTACAAGGCCCATTGTTTCTATGCCCCATAGAAGGCCCATTGTTTCTATGGCCCTTAGAAGGCCCATTGTTTCTACGGCCCGTAGGAGGCCCATGGTAACTACAGTAAATATGTAGCCCATGGTTATTGTGGCCTAGTTTTAAAAAATAGGTTATTGCAGCCACTAGCAAACTGCGGAAAAAGAACTGCACTGACTACAAGGACACAAATAAACAAGACAATAAGGAAATAAATAACCAAGCAACTTATGCTAGGCTATCATGGCTATTACACATATTACATCCACTGGGCATGAAAGTTCGCCACCAGTGCAAATATAGGGAACAAAGCAGCATATAAACGCCGCAGCAAAACAAGCCCAGAACTGAAACCACTTCAGAAGAGCTCAAGAAACAATATCCTGGGTACGCATAATGCTGGCAAGATGCTTAGCAAGCTTATTAACTTTCTGTTGTTTGGCGCTTAAATCCTCCAGCACTTGATGTTGCACCAGAAAGCATGCATCTGAATTTTACAGGGACTTCCTCAGTCCTTCGGCTTCCTGTCGCATAACATCTGATCGATGTCTTTCAACTTGAAGTTGAGACTCAAGAAGCCGAACTGATTTAGGCAGCGAGTTCGAAGAGGTGGTGCCAGTAGTAGTAGCTAGTAACTCGATCACTACATCAAGACAAGACTTTGGGGTTGTCTTAGTGTGTTTAATATAGTTTTTGTCAGCTTTCTTGGAGACCAACAGGGATGTCTCACTATCTTGAACCTTATTTGCATTACTTCCTTTACCATTGCATAACGGGGTACTCTTCTCCAATATTTTATCCGCATTCTAAAAGAGAAACAAACAAACACATCACAAGTTTACAATGTAGTATATGAAACTCATTTTGGTAAACCAGTTTAGTAGTAAGGTGGACATGATAACATCATGAAACAAACATATATCTATGTAGTTGTCGGATATCGGGTTCCGGCAAAACCCTTAAGGTTTGTACTCTGGGGTGCGCGCAAAGATCTTCTCCCTACCGATCCACGCCCACAACCTCGCCGCGATTCTAAGCTAACAAGATGAATAACACAAGGGACACGAGGTTTATACTGGTTCGGGCCACCATTGTGGTGTAATACCCTACTCCAGTGTGTGGTGTGTGGATTGCTTCTTGGGCTGATGAGGAATAGTACAAGGGGAAGAACATCCTTGCGAGGAGAGGTGTTCTTGTGCTGGTGTGGTGTGTATGAACTGAATCTCAATGAGCTGACCGTCCATCCCTCCCTCCCGGCTACAGTGGTGGCTAGTCCTATTTATAGAGGCCTTGGTCCTCTTCCCAAATATTGAGCGAGAAGGGATTCCACAACGGCGGAATTTGCAGGGGGACAGCCAGTACATGCTATCCTGACTAAAGGTGGTCTTCGACTACCAAAGGCACTGGCGATGACGCCATCTTGGGCTCCATGGTGACCTCCGTCTTGCCGTCCTCCTCGTCCTTGTCTTGTTGCACCAATACGGAAACCTTTGCTTGATGCCTCGGTACTCCACGCCTGCGCTTGCCCCCTTTGCACCAAAGAGGAAACAAGGACACTGCGCTGGCTGGCGCCTGCCTGGCCTTGATCGTCATGGCTTGCGTCATGCGCACCTCGCGAGGTACCTCTTGCCTTGATCTCTCGGTCTCCTCACGAGCCTGCCTGGTGAGGCCGCCCCTCAGGAGGCCTTGCATCGTCCGCCCCGCGAGGCTTGGCCCCTCGCGAGGGTCTTGCACTTGGGTTGATGAAGACGGGCCGAACTGGGCCAGTGCTGAGCCACGCCACAGGCCGTAGGTAGGCAATTCTGGATACCCCCATGTCCAGGATGCCGATAGTAGCCCCCAGGCCCAAGGCGCGCTCGGACTTGGCTTAGCAATGAAGCCAAGGGGCAAGTGCGGAGCGCCGCAGGCCCCAACAGCCTGAGGCCTTGGCTGACGTGTGGCGACTTGATTGGACGTGGGCGTCTCCGCTTCCCCATGCTGCCTCGGCAACTGCCCGGCTGACAAAAGGCTGGTTTGGGGTAAGGCTGACTTTCATTGCTCTCCCCCGCCTTACTTCAGATCCCCTTCCTTTCTCTCTTGCTTCCAAAATCTCCAGATCCGATCCATCCTTTCCCTCAAGCAGGCGATGGCACCCCGCAAGACCAAGGCTGACACGCCGCCGGCTTGGTACTCGCCGGCCCTAGACTTCCTCAATGTGTAGGATAAGAATCTCGCTGACATACGCCTGATGACGGCGGTGGAGGGCAGCGAGATGGGGGTGATGGAGCTCCAGGCTGGCTCCACCGAGGTGGAGGCCAAGGAGAGCACCTTCTACCCCTTCTTTATGAACGCCATCGTCGCCGGCCCGGTGCCTCCCTTGTCCGAGTTCTTCTATGCCGTCCTCCGCCATTACAGGTTGCAGGCCCTTCACCTCCATCCCAATTCTGTTCTCCTTTTGTCGATTTTCGCCTATTACTGCGAGGTGCATGTTGGGTTGATGCCGTCCGTGGCGCTGCTGTGCCACTTCTTCTCCCTCCGAATTAACAGTGAGCACACCTTGGCGTGCGCCAACTTCATCGCGTATGCCAAGGCCAATGCGATCTCGAAGACCGGGAAGAGGGCCGAGAACTTCTGGAGCAAGTGGGTCATGGTGGACGTCGGGTGCATCCACCCCCGGTTGATGCTACCACAAGGATGCCCAAGCCTGACGAGGGGTGGTCTCGCACGAAGCTCGACGACAACCGGGCGAAGTCGGTGCTGGAGAAGATGAACGCCGACTTGAAGCCAGGCAACGTGAAGGTGGCGAAGCTGACGGGCGCCATGCTCCTGAGGGAGTTCCTGACGCAGCGGGTCGCTCCACTTTAGGCGCACTCGTGCCCATTGTGGATGCTCGGGGGTGCTGACGACAAGCTCCGTCTGAACCCGGTGGCTCTGGCTGACGATGAACTGGCCTCAGCCCTTCGCCTCTTGGTTGGAGACGACCAGGAAGGTATGGAAGGTGTCCCTACTCCCTTGTTCCTTCGCTAAGATCGGGCGCTGGTGGTGAAGGCCATGCCTACCTTTGATGGATGTCGTCTGGTGCCGGCGGTGCCTCCTGAGGGTCAGGGGGCGACGATGCTGGTGGAGGTGTCTTCTGATGGTTCCCGCGAGGGAGACGAAGAAGAGGAGGAGCGCGACTCGGAGGCGACCGCTGAGGGGATGGGGGAGACCTCCCCCTAGCATAGGGCCATCATCATCTGCACCCTGCCGAACGACGATGAGGCTGACGCCATGCAAGAGGAGGAGGACCCGCCCATGATTCTGAAGAAGTATAGGTCGGTGCTGATCTCTCAGGGGGCTACTCTGGTTCAGGCACCGCTCGGGGCCATCTTTAGTCCTTATGGTGCGCCTTCTCCCGCTTCCGGACCTCTCGAGGATGCCCCCCGGACCAAGAGGCTTTCGGGCTTTAAGCTTGGCAAGAGACCAGCAGACTACGCCGCGATCGACCAGTAAGTGCTCGAGCTCTGTCTCGTTCTTGTTTTGCTGCCGAGGCTTGATGTTTTCCACCATTGGGTTAGGCCGCCGCTTGTGGCGAGGAAGAAGAAGGGGGATGCGGCGGCTCCGCCTGGGGCAGGCTCATCTGTCATAGTTGCGCCTTCGTTGGTGGGAAGGGGAGGCAGTGGAGATCACATCTCCCCTGCCCCATTGTCCTTGCGAGGCCAAGAGGGGGACTCAGGAAAGGTGCCAGCCCCCGTGGCCCCATTGCCTCTGGAGGTGCTGGCGCCTGATGCTGTCGCTGAGGCGGACAAGACTCAGGAGCTCCTGGTCTCCCAAGCCCTGATCACGCTGCCACCTCATCCTTCTGCTCCACTGGTTTCGGACTCCTCTGCCCCCTCTGCCGTCTTGGACCACACCTTTATCGAGCTGGGCCAGCTGCGAGAAGACCTCCAGGGCGCCAACTCTCACATGGTGGCTGGACGCCTGGAGCTGATCTCTGGCTGGGTTCACTATGACGCCTCTGTCCAAGCGGCGTTGAGCCGGGTTGCAGCGGCTTCTGAGGAGGAGAAACGAGCCACCACCCAGGCCGCAGCTGCTCGCGATGCCGCGCTGAAGGATGCCATGGTCGCCCAGGACCATTGCAAGGCGCTGCAAGCTGAGCTGCAGGGCTTGCGCGATGAGCTCGCCAAAGAGGCCCGCGACCGCCAGGTGAAGGAGGAGGAGATGAAGGCTCGGGAGGACGCCATCGGGGACTGCGATGCTGAGCTGGCCGCCGAACGCGGCCGACTGAAGACGCTGGAGCAGAAGTTGAAGACGGAGAGGGCCGATCTAGACGCCAAGGCGAAGGTCCTGGCTGAGGACCGCGTGTCCTTTGCAGGTCTAGAGGAGAGGTCTCGCAAGGCGCTGAAGACGCTCTATGAGGACGGCTTGGAGATGTTGCTGGCTGGCGCCGAGGATGGCCCCGCCCAGCTACTTCCCTTCTTGGTCGAAGCGCTTGAGGAATTCGTGAACGACGTCGGCCCCATGGCTGAGGCTGAAGCTCGTGTCCTTTATTCTGCAGCGCTGACGCGCGTCCTCAGCCAGGTTTACCTTCGCGATCCTAGTGCCAATCTCGACGGGCTGCTGGAGCCCGTGAACGGCGAGCACGCCGCGGCCGCTGCTGAAGCCGTGAAGGGTCAAGCAGAAGCCCTGCTGGCGAAATTCCGCGCCTTTGCCACCGTGCCCAGAATAGGTGCTGCTGCCCCCGCGGCTTCGGGAGGTGGAGCTGATGGGGGCGACACCACCACGAAGGCAGGGCTCCTGGCGAACGACGGTGTTGCCCAAGGGTGATCTTCTCACGGCTTCTTTCCTGTTTTAATCCCTGCAATATGCACTGTGCCTCGTGGAGGCGTTTAAACTTGCATTTGGTATCGTGAAGACGATTATGGTTTGTAATATTTGCTTCTGGATTTGCTTCGAGATTCTATGATTTCCTTTATATTTGCTTTGTGTTTTATGTTGGCAGAGCCCGGCCCCGCGCATACCTCAGCCGCCCTTATCCCCGACCGGAAACCAGGATGGAACCAAGGAGTGAGGGGCTACGTGACAAGTTAGGCTCCTGAGTCGCGATGCTCAAGAGTCCCCCTTGATGTGCAAACGACAAATAGGGAGGGAAAGTCGGGGTAGGTCTAGTGTTCTACGTCGGCAGGGCCCGGCCCCGCGCATACCTCAACCGCCGTTAGCCCCGGCCGGAAACCAGGACGAAACCAAGGAGTGAGGGGCTACATGACCAGTTAGGCTCCTGAGTCGCGATGCTCAGGAGTCCCCCTTGACGTTCAAACGACCTTCATACCTTGGCTCCACTCATGGAGGGGTGTGCGATGACCAGGTCTGAGGGACCTCGCTGGGTGGCGTGCGCTCGGGCGTGACCCGAGCGCAGCCCCCATGTCCAGCCCCCTCGTGTGACACTCTCGAGGGGAGGTGTTGCGATGAGGCCGGACACTGAGCTCTGGGCTCCCTGAGGTTGATACGGCTGTGGGCCACCCTCAGTTGTTTATCACCAATGCGGAGCATAGCGCTTCCGTATGTGTAGGGGCATAGCCGCTCCTCGGCAGTGTCGTCAGCCAGCACGGAGCATGGTGCTTCCACTGGTACGTGGGAGGGGGCTCCCCTCCGGGACGAGCCCCCGAGGCGTGTACAGCCCCGCCCTGACACGTGGCTTGCATGGCAGGGCTAGACGAGGTGTATCTGGGCACTCGTGAGCCAGCGCGGGACTCAAGAGGCCCTACCTCAAGGCGGGTTGCGCCTGGTCTTGGGCCTTGGGCAGCTGTGTGCTCCTGCAAGATGGTTAGATACAAAATGCTCTATGTCCTCAGGTCCCGGCCCTCGAGCGAGCTCAGCCGCCGCTGGTATGCCATGTCGCGATGCCGTGGTGAAGGCCAGGGGGTGAGGGCTGGAGAGCCAGTAAGAGCTCCTGAGTCACGATGCTCAGGAGCCCTCCTTTTAATGCGCAAGGGATTTGTATGAGGGGGAGAAGGCACGTGATAGGCGGCAGATGATAATCATAGGCAGATTTAGCATGAAAGACAAATCATCTTAGATAAAGGCATGGAGGGTACATGCCACTTGGTCAGGCCCGAGCGGCTTAGGGGATGATCCAGCCCGAGGGCGCCCCCTAGCAAGGTAAACTAAAGACATAAGCAAAAGAGATACATGCCGCAAGGAAAGACCCACGCGACCTGGGAATGATGCAGCCCTGAGGGCGCTCCCAGCTGAAATGAACTTGGAAGATGTCACTTGGCACCGTTATAGAGAGGTGCATTGGAGTAGCTGAAGATGCGCGGTGAAGAGACCGACCCTCACGAGCCACCAAAGCCCCGAGCCTCGGGAGGCTCTGGGGGCCCGGGCGGTTCCCTGAGGACCATCTCCATCTCCTCCACGACCTCGTGGTGCCTGGCCTCGTGAGCCGCCAGAATGCTCCGTAGATGGCGCTGGTGAGAAGCAGCCGCGTTCGGCAGGCTGAAAGGCATGCGAACGTAGCTGTGCGGTGGACCCTCGCAACGTCCCACGCACGAAGGCCAGAGACGCTCCTGAGATGCGGTCCGGTTGAGCCCCGGTAAGTCGACGCAAACGCGCAGCCCGCCATCCTCACCTAGATGGGGAGCTACGCCAGGCAGGCGGCGATCACCACGTATGACTCTTGATTCCTGAAGCTCTTGAGTGATCTTGGTGATGAACTCCTGAGGGTTGGGTCTCCCTCGCCCCATGCCTTCCTGAGGGAAGCGTGCTGCGAAGCATGCCTCCAAGTGGTGCCCGAGCGCCTCCCTCGTGATCTTGGCAAAGTCTGAGGCCCTCCAGAAGAGAGCCCCCGAGCCCTGCCCGAGGAGGGCGCCGGGTGCGCCTTCCTATGCGATGGAGGGAGGCACCCCTTGCACGGGCGCAGATCTTGGTGCGGCAACTCCGGAGATGCCAACCTCCAGAGGCCTTGAGCCGGGCAATGTTTTATTCTTCTTGGGTTCTCGCTCTTGCAATATGGGTCTTCAATTGATGCAGCTTGAAAGGCGCGCTCGAGCGAGCACACCGCATCCTTTCTTCACAGGGGACTGTGACGATTCCGCCGCTTCCTGGCATCTTGAGGACATTGTAGCCATGGTGGGTCACCGCCATGAACTTGGCCAGGGCCGGATACCCGAGGATGGCATTGTATGGCAGGCAAATATCGGCGATGTCAAAGTCGATGAGCTCGGTACAGTAGTTGTTGCACTGTCCAAAAGTGACAGGGAGGCGAACCTGCCCTACCGGAGTGGTGGAGCCGTCAGTAACTCCGGAGAAAGGCTTGGTAGGCTGGAGCTGATCATATGGCACTTGAAGGTTGTCGAACATCTCGACGAACAGGACGTTGAGGCCCGCGCCACCGTCGATCAGGGTCCTAGTGACATGCACATTGCTGATGACTGGGGAACAAAGCATTGGAAGGACGCGAGCTGTGGCTGCACACTTGAGTTGGTCTGCTGAGCTGAAAGTGATGGCGGACATGGACCATCTGAACGGGTGTGTGGCCTCGAGCTTGGGGAGGACTACATTCACCTCACGAGCAAACTGCTTGAAGATGCGCTGAGAGGCTGGGGCTTGGGCTCCGTCCAGGATGCAAGCGATGGCATGCGGCTCCTGGAAGCCCCCAGCCCCCTCGTCCTGGTGGTGGTCATCATTCCTTCTTGGCGGTGGCAGCGGAGGAAGACCTGCGTTGCCTCGCAGGCGGTCCTCGTGAGGCTGATCCCTCCAAGCTCCCTCGCGAGGCTGGTCCTGCCAGTAATCCTTGCGAGGTCGGTCACGCCACTCCTAGCGAGGGCATCGATTGTCCCATCGTCCTCCACCTCTTCCTCCTCCTCGGCCATAGCCCCGGTCATTATGCTCGGGGCACCGACCGACGCGTCCTTCGCAAACGGATCTGAGCTCCTGGCATTTGTTGGTGTTGTGGGTGTAGAGGTTGTGGTAGGCGTAGAATCGGTTACCCTTGGACGACTCCGGCTGGTCCCTGCCGCGCTTTGTGTCTGGCTCTGCTGCGAGCACGGCTGCTCCTTTGCACTTCACGTCCTTGGCCTTGGCCTTCTTCTCCTCCGGGTCAGCAGCTGGAAGCTCGAGGAGGGAGAGGCGTCTGAGGGTGTCCTGGATAAGGGGGTATCCGGACAGCCGGACTATATACTTTGGCCGGACTGTTGGACTATGAAGATACGAGATAGAAGACTTCGTCCCATGTCCGGACGGGACTCTCCTTGGCATGGAAGGCAAGCTTGGCGATTCGGATGTAGATCTCCTCCTCTGTAAACCGACTCTGTGTAACCCTAGCCCCCTCCGGTGTCTATATAAGCCAGAGGGTTTAGTCCGTAGGACGGATCATCATTATCATCAACAATCATACCATAGGCTAGCTTCTAGGGTTTAGCCTCTCTGATCTCGTGGTAGATCAACTCTTGTAATACTCATATCATCAAGATCAATCAAGCAGGAAGTAGGGTATTACCTCCACCGAGATGGCCTGAACCTGGGTAAACATCGTGTCCCCAGTCTCCTGTTACCATTAGCCTTAGATGCACAGTTCGGGACCCCCTACCCTAGATCCGCCTATTTTGACACCGACATTGGTGCTTTCATCACATCTCGGGTGTCGGGCTGAAGAAATTGGGCAACGCCCCAGAACCCGAGTCATTAAGCTCGGAAGTCTCTTTGCCCCTGGGTCCTTGATCGGGTCGGGATTCGGATTCCAATATGCCCACCCACCCAGATTTATCATATCTTTCCCATATCAGACAAGAGCCCCAAGAAACAGTACGTCACTACTGGGCTAGATTCCTCCTTGTGATAAACAGGGTCAAGGACTGTCGCGAGGCAGATGCAATCTCCCTCTTTTGCAAAAATTGCACGGACAAAGGGATGCTCAATGCTATAAGCCGCCGCGACATAGTACACTTCGCTGACTTATCGGCCATAGTGCAGAAGTACTGCGCGATGGAAAGCGCCTGGAAAACTCAAACAAGTTTCTAGGACAGTCCAGCTCTGGCCAAATCCCCATGTCCGAACTAAAAGGGTAAACTCCCGGAAGTCACCCGATTCAAGTACCAAAAAAATAAAAGCCTGCCGCAAGGTGAGCACACCGGATACTACGCCAACGCATAGCCTTAGAGCATGTTGGATACTCCGGCAGGTGGCAAAGAGCGGCAAAGATCTCCTCATAAAACATCCCTCCGGAGACAACAATACGGTATTTACAGTCTTCAAGACTCTCGCCTCAAATAATAGGCAAAAGCGAGCTCAGCGCAGCCTCGCAGAAGTTTGCCACGTGGCAACAATAAACCCATGGAACGACGCGACTATAACCTATAATGCTAGTGACGAACCCCAATTACGAACAGTCCGAGCACCAGCCGCTTTGGTCCTTAGCCCAATCGGGGATGGCTTCAGGCTTACTAAAGTGCTCATGGACGGCGGAAGCAGACTAAACCTCATCTATGAGGAAACCCTCAACAAGATAGAAATTGACAAGAGCCGCATTGAACGAAGCAGCACTACCTTTAGGGGAATCATCCCTAGTCGAGAGGCACAATGCGCGGGAAAAATCACATTGGATGTGGTATTCGGCACGCCGGAGAATCACAGGTCCGAAGAAATTACATTCCAAGTAGCCCCGTTCAGCAGCGGATACCACGCCCTCTTAGGGCGGGACTCATTCACGATTTTTCAAGCTATACCCCATTACATGTACATGAAGCTCAAAATGCCCGGGCCCAATGGAATCATTACTCTAGCTAGTGATCCAGATGTCGCAGTCCGCACCGAAAATAAAACTGCCGCCCTCACCCTAGAGGCATTATCAGAAGCCCTCGCGGCCGAAGAGCTGACAACACTACGAGCAACAGTGGACAGAGACGATGTGATACTCGACAAGCGACCTAAATCCACCTCCTTCAAGCCAGCGGACGAGATAGTCAAATTCCAGGTCCACCCAACGGACCCCTTAAAGACAGCTTCCATAGGGACACAGCTAAACCCCACAATAGACGCCGCACTGCGAGACTTCCTGTGTGAAAATTGGGATATTTTTGCCTGGCATCCTTCAGACATGCCAGGCATCCCACGCAGGCTGGCCGAACACAACCTCAATATACTAAAAGGATACAAGCCAGTCAATCAGGCTCTTAGGCGCTTCTCGGAGCCTAAGCGGCAAGCCATGAGAGAAGAGCTAGCCAAGCTACTCGAAGCCGGATTCATCAGAGACATCAAACATCCGGATTGGCTAGCAAACCTGGTAATGGTACCAAAAAAGGACAAATCCTGGCGCTTATGTGTCGATTTCAAAGACCTCAATAAAGCTTGCCCTAAGGATCCCTTCCCCCTTCCCCGCATTGATCAGATAATCGATGCCATCACAGGACACGATTCATTGTGTTTCCTCAACGCATACTTCGGATACCATCAAATAAAGATGGTGGAGTCCGACCAGGCTGCAACAGCCTTCGTCACCCCATACGGCCCCTTCTGTTTCAACACCATGCCCTTCGGGCTAAAAAACGCCGGCGCAACCTATCAACACATGATTCAGACATGCCTGGAAAAACAAATCGGCAAGACAGTAGAGGCCTACGTCGAAGACGTGGTCATCAAAACAAGACACGCCGAAAGCTTAATAGACGACTTGAGGCTTACGTTCGATAATCTCCAAACATACGACATCAAGCTCAACCCGAAGAAGTGTGTCTTCGGAGTACCCTCCAAAAAATTGCTCGGCTTCATCGTTTCCAATAGAGGAATTGAAGCCAATCCGACAAAAATCCGAGCTCTGTCACAGTTGGCTATCCCAACAGACCTCAAGCAGATCCAGAAACTAACTAGATGTGTGGCTGCCTTAAGCCGCTTTATCTCCCGCTTAGGAGAAAAGGCACTACCTATGTATCGCCTTCTTCGATGCATCGAACACTTCGAGTGGACGGATGCGGCCACGGCCGGACTAGAAGAAATAAAGGCACTCTTGGCCACTAACCCAGTCCTGACCGCGCCAAATATTGGCGAACCCATGCTATTATACATAGCCGCAACAAACCAAGTTGTGAGCATAGTGCTCGTGGTCGAACGAGAGGCAGACGGACACAAGTTCCCGCTAAAAAAGCCGGTATATTACGTGTCCACTGTCATCACTCCATGTAAATCTCGGTATCCGCACTATCAAAAGATAGCATATGCGGTCTTCATGGCATCCCGGAATCTACGACACTACTTTCAAGAGTGTTCGATCATGGTGGCCTCCGAAGTTCCACTCAATGACATAATAAATAACCGCGATGCAACCGGCTGAATTGCTAAATGGGCTATAGAGCTCCTTCTGTTCAACCTAACATACAAACCAGGGCGGGCCATTAAGTCGCAAGTACTGGCTGACTTCGTCGCCGAATGGACAGAGGCCGAACTCCCTAAAGAGTATGGCGCGTACTCAAATTGGATCATGCATTTCGACGGATCCAAAATGCTGGCCGGATTGGGAGCAAGTGTCGTCCTGACATCCCCCACCGGAGACACGGTGCAGTACGTCCTCCAAATACTATTCACAGACTCCAACAATGCAGCCGAATACGAGGCTCTGTTGCATGGTCTTCGGATGGCAGTCTCCATGGGCATTCAACGCCTTGAAGTGCGCGGGGACTCGAGCCTTGCAATATCTCAGATAAATGGAGACTTTGACGCCAAGGACCCGAAAATGGCGGCTTATCGCAATGCCGTCCTCAAAATGTCAGCTCGATTTGAGGGGCTCGAATTCCACCATGTGGTCAGAGAAAATAACCAAGCGGCCGATATCCTCGCCCGCATCAGCGCTAAACACGACCTCGTCCCACCTAATATCTTCCTGGAAAGGCTGTTCAAGCCGTCAGTGGCATGGGATGGGGAGTCCGGCACTATGAATCCAGCGCCGAACACAACCCCAGATTCTGAACCTTCTGACATAATCGGAGGTTCTGCCACCGAAACAACACCTTCGGCCAACGAAATAATGGTTGTCATCGCCCCGTGGACCGAGCCCTTCTTGGCCTACCTTAATAGGTAGGAGCTCCCCGAAGACCAAAATGAGGCACGATGTATCGTGCAACGCTCTAAAGCCTACAAAGTCCATGAAGGAGAGCTCTACAAGCAGAGCGCCACCGGAGTGCTCCAACGATGCATCTCCGAAGAGGAAGGGAGGTAGCTCTTAGCCGAAATCCATTCCGGACTAGGCAGGCACCACACGGCACCCCGAGCTCTCGTAAGCAAGGCCTTTCGGACAGGATTCTACTGGCCGATAGCCCGGGCAGACGCACAGGACCTTGTCCAACATTGCGTTGGTTGCCAATTATTTGCCAATCAGAGCCATATGCCCCCTACCGCCCTCCAAACAATCCCCATAACTTGGCCCTTCGCGGTCTGGGGGCTGGATATGGTGGGACCCCTTAAAGGGGGAAGACATAAGAAAAAATACCTATTGGTCATGGTGGACAAGTTCACCAAATGGATAGAAGCCAAACCAGTTAAAACGGCCGAATCCGGACCAGTGATAGACTTCATATCAGTGCTGCCCTGCGATATAATTCATGACTCACCTCGCGTGTGCATGTATGAAGAGAAGGAAGCCGAGTTAGACCGGCAGGACAACTGAGATGCTTTGGAGGAGGAGCGTGATGTCGCTAAAGCCCGATCCGCATTCTATCAGCAACAGGCTCAAAGGTATCAAAGCAGAGAAGTACAGCCAAAGCTTACAACATTGGCGAACTCGTTCTACGCCTACCTGAGAAGAACAAGGACAAGCTCAAACCCAAGTGGGAGGGTCCCTTCATCATTGATAAAGTTCTCACCGGAGGAGCGTACCATCTGCGCAGTGCATCTGACAACAGACTCGAGCCGAACCCATGGAACGCGGCCAGACTCCGGAGATTCTATGCCTAGCGCCGAACCCAGTGTTCGTTTCCTTAACTCCGCCCCTTCAATTATGTTCTCTCCCCTCCTTTCTCGACCATTTTTCCTTTTTTTACAGCCTTCAAACTGTATGGATGCCCTGAGCATTCCGGCCGCATTGTGCGTGCACACTATACCTGGGGGCTTCCTATTCGGAAGCTAAATATAACCAGTTTAATGGCTTCTTGCCAGCTACATATGCACTTTTCTCTCCATATGTGCCTTTTCTTCACCATTATATGCATCGATATGACTTAAGTTTTGGCCATGCTGGGTTGCCTGGCTCTTGTATTTATGCCCTACGTTCCCGTTAATTCGGCTAGGGCATAAGGGGAGCACCACTGCGATTGTTACTGCAGGTTGAGCCGGATGTGTACCTCAGACTGGGTGAAGCCGAAAGCTAGCGTTCTTAAGGGAATATTTGGTCAGTGAACAAAAGATGTCCTCGTTCATAACAACGAAAATACCTAGATGTTTTGTTTCCTGCGCTTCTGTTCGCAGTTCGGACATGCACATTGATGCATGCGCACCCAGAGAAAGGAACCCCTAACAGAACTATTCTCTCTGGAAGATGTTTCTTACTATCCATGTAATATAAAATAACTAGTTGGGTACTTGTCTATTCAAGCACTTATGACCCCTACGCCTGGTTTCCACGCATACCTCCGTTTTTTCATTACTGTGCGGGTATTCGGATACACCCCGGACTGTCGGATCCGGGGGCTGAAGCGAAAAGGTCCGCCATGACAAATGATTTTTAATCCGACTAGGGAGTATATGAGCTCATTCAAATTACATAGTTATATAGACTGGTTGTACTCTTCCTCTATACCATCCAACAGCCTGTCCAGCTTACAATCCTGTTGGGAATACTTTGCAGCTAACACTACTTGGTCATAAACCAAACTAACGGGTATCTCTTGTCCATCTGACCCAATCAGTCCGACTTCGGCCATATGATTCGGGTCAGCCTTGGCGTATCGCGTCTTCACCATGGCCCAAGCTTCCCTTGCACCTTGCCGGCAAGCTGATATCTTCCATAATCGGAAGCGCCGCCGTGCTCCTTTGAGTATCTCTGCAAGATCGCTCATGCCTCCTAGCAGGGAAGCAGTCGGCCATAAAGCATGGGCAATACCCTGCATCACCTGCCGAGCTCGTTCGTGTAGTTGTGAAAGCTCTTGCAGCATATCGCCTGCGGAGCCAGACATCTCCTCTTCAGGGCGTCCCGTCAACATACCTGCAGACATAACTCTGTCAATACGCCTCCTCGCCGAACTATGCCACAGTTTGTTCAAGCACTTACTATAGATGCCGCGTCGAAGCCTCCGGTTCTCCTTCACGGAGTCGCGAGCTGAGCCCGAACATCTTTCAGTTCGACGCTCAGTTGGAGATTAGCATCTTGCAGCTTATTCTTCTCCTCAATAGACTTTGTCAGCACGCGTTCGCCCGCCTTCAACTGACTTCACAGATGTCGCTCATCATCTCCTACAATCTCCGGATTTCCCCCAGGATTGTCTGCCGAACATTTCGTCAGATTTTTAAACTATGTCGAACACACAAACTGATAGAAGAAATTCTTACCAGAAGAAGTCCTTTTGGACCCCTCTTGTTCGGCTACGTTACCCTTCATGTGGGCCTTACACTCCTCCAGCTCCTGAGACAACTGGGCATTCTTCTCTACAAGAACCTATGCATTTAATGATCCTTAAATCAGTTGTGCCAACTGTTTCAAGTCTCAGGGGCTACTACTATACATACTTGTTAAATTTTCTTACCCGTATATCCTTCACATATTGGTCTGTTGCTCTGGAAAGTCCATCTTGGGTAGCGCGGATATAGGCGTGTCCGGAATTGAAGGCATTGAACGCCTCTTCGGAAAAAATACCACCGCGGAGTACGGCTCGCCGGCGCCGGTGATTTATGGCGCTCTCCACCTCCGAATTGGTGGCGCAAATCATATCCGTATCCTTTGCAGGAGGACAGTTTGGCACTATCCCCACGTCTTCCTCTGCCCGTGAATCCGGTCCAGGAATTCGGCTGCTGGAGGCATGGCTGGTAGGGTTCCCAGGCACAGTTCGGCGTTTCCTGTCAGGACGTAATTAAAGTCGTCTCGCCTCGACAAAAAGATCAAATGAACCACGGGGCAAGTTTGCTGAATACCTCTGTGCCTGCGTGTCGCTCCTGACCGCCTTCCTTTTAAGCCTACCTTGTCTAGGCGCCTCTAGCTAAGAAGGCCCCGCGGGTTCTGCGTGACTTCCCACCCGCCGTTTCTATAAAAATACGGCATGTGAGCTTAAGGTACGGCAAAATGAAGGAATTCTTTCGGAAGTTTGGAACTCCTACATTACTTACGTGTGACACGGGAAGCAGTCCGGGATAATCCGCGATGATGGCCACTAAGGAGCCGTCACTGCTCGCCTGATAGAAAGTCCCGTCGATGAAATTCCACGGATATGTCCCGATCTTCTTCAAGTCCGGGGTTAAGAGCCAGGCCGGGATCCTCTGGCTGCGGGGAGGGGCTGTTGAACCCTTTCACGGCCCTCCTTAGCTCCTGTTTTGAAACGACAAGATAAATAATTATGGCAAAGAAGGTGGGAATGAATAGAGTAGAATAACAAATAACAACTTACCCAGCTTCAGGGGTTGTACATGGAAAATCCATCCCATGGTTTAATGCGGAGGAACTCTTCTTATTCTCCCTTGTACAATTCGGATAGTATCCTCACCAAAGATGTGGCGGAATCTGGACCTTCGCGGCCACAGCGGGAGGCATCGTCTTCTCCATTGAAGTGCCACATGGGTTTCCCCTATATTGAAGTGGCTGCACTCCCCTTATAATACATATTGACATGACTTCAATTATTGTCAATCCCGATTTAGCCAGGGTTTGAATCCGGCTCATCAGATATAAGACTTCCCTGTTTTCCTCCTCCTGTGGAATCTGAGGGCGCCAGCTTTGGTGTTTCTTCAGTGGAGTATTAGTGAACTCAGGAAGGCCCGTCCGGACTGTGTCCGGAAGGGGAATGTCGTCAACATAAAACCACTCCGAGGGCCAGTCTTCGGACGCCTTCTTTGGAGTACCGGACAGGTATCCGGTCTGGGCGATGCACCATATTTCGGCTCCGCCCACTTGATATATAGATCCCTCCTGGTTGCGTGGGACGAGGCAAAATAACCTCTTCCATATCTTGAAGTGAGCTTTGCAGCCTAGGAACAGCTCGCAGAGGGCAACGTAGCCCGCAATATGCAGTACGGAGGCAGGGGTAAGATTATCCAACTGGAGACCATAAAACTCCAGGAGCCCACGGAGGAATGAGTGGATTGGAAACCTGACGCCTCTTAGCAGATATGGGACAAGGCATACCCGCTGCCCCAGAGAAGGGTTGGGGAATCTCTCCGCTTGCTCCCCGCCATTATAGGTGGCTAGTCCGAATCGGACGGGGACCATGTATGCGGGCAGAAGAAACCCTTTGGTCTGGAGCTCTATTAGGCGACTATGAGGGATGGAACACTTTTCCCAATCCCCTGGCTTCGGGCTGGGGGAGCGGCTAGCAGGGCTGCGGCAACCGGTCATGATGGGATGGCCTCTTTGGGGCATGCTCTGTGGAATGCTTGCTTGGGGGAAGATGGTGTGATTTGGATCTGAAGAACCCCGTCTCCTCAAATAGATGGTTCATCCATGGGATTAGGGTGTCAAATGCAAAAATGCCCCGACCCTTCGCCTTTGATCAACACGTGGAGGTGGCCATTATTGAAGCACAGAAGCCGAGGAGTACAACCTTACTGGGAGGCCGGACACTATTCGCCACGATGGGTGCACCGGATTTGGAGAAGAACCTGCCTTGCAATGTCGAAGACAATCTGTGTGCCAGACTCATCGTCATTGAAGCCTGGTTCGGAGGCTACTGAGGGAGTCCTGGATAAGGCGGTATCCGTACAGCCGGACTATATACTTTGGCCGGACTGTTGGACTATGAAGATACGAGATAGAAGACTTCGTCCCGTGTCCGAATGGGACTCTTCTTGGCGTGGAAGGCAAGCTTGGCGATTCGGATGTAGATCTCCTCCTCTGTAAACCGACTCTGTGTAACCCTAGCCCCCCAGTGTCTATATAAGCCAGAGGGTTTAGTCCGTAGGACGGATCATCATTATCATCAACAATCATACCATAGGCTAGCTTCTAGGGTTTAGCCTCTCTGATCTCGTGGTAGATCAACTCTTGTAATACTCATATCATCAAGATCAATCAAGCAGGAAGTAGGGTATTACCTCCATCGAGAGGGCCCGAACCTGGGTAAACATCGTGTCCCCAGTCTCCTGTTACCATTAGCCTTAGACTCACAGTTCAGGACCCCCTACCCGAGATCGGCCGGTTTTGACACCGACAGCGTCCCTCCTCAGCTCTTGCCCACTTGGTCGCCAGGTTGAATAGCTCCAGAGACATGAACAGATCCTTGTGGATGGCGAGCTCCTCCTTCATCTTGATGTCACGAACGCCATCGGAGAACACTAAGATGATGGCCTCTTCTGTTACCCTGGGAATCTTGAGGCGAGCATTGTTGAAGCGCTGGATGTACTTCTGCAGGGTCTCTCCGTCTGCTGCTTGATGCGACGCAGGTCACCCACGGCCGGAGGGCGGTCGTGAGTGCCCTGGAAGTTGGTGATGAAACGGCTGTGCATCTCGTCCCAAGAGGAGATCGAGCCGGGAGGCAGATTCAGGAGCCAGGTGCAGGCACCATCCTTGAGCGCCAAGGGAAACCAGTTCACCATGACCTTTTCGTCTCTGCTTGCCGCCTCAATGCCCATCTCGTAGAGCTGTAGGAACTCCACGGGGTCGGCAGTACCGTCATAGCGAGGAGGCAGGTCTGGCTTGAACTTCCCGGGCCAAGCGACGCTACGCAGCTTGGTGGTGAAGGCGCGACAGCCTGCCGTGGCCACCGGAGCTTTTTGCAGACGCGGGGCATGCTCTTGATGATTCTCACGTGCTGCCGCCTATGGCAGGGCGAGGTCTTGGAGTGCTGGTGCAGGGGCGCGGCCTTGCCGCGCCGGTGGAGGGAACATGCGAGCGCCTTCTTGAGGATGAGGGATCTCTTGACAGCTTCTTTCTTTCCGCGCGGGTGCTGGATGCGTTGGGTCGCATCCAGGAGCCGCGCGCCTTGGAGCCAGGGCGCCTTCTTGGGGAGGAGGTGGCGGAGGCACCCCCTGAGCCGCATCGCCCATGCAGGACGGAGGGCGAGGCAGCAAGAGAGACGACACAGGAGAGCCCCTTGCAGCGCTGACGAGCTCGGTGATATGAGCGAGCCACTCCTCGTAGAGGTCATCGACGGGGCAGTAGTGCAGGAGCTCACGTGCTAGGAGCAGCGCGGCGTGCGCGTCCGCGGGGGCGCAACGAGCGTGAGATGACGAACCAGCTAGGGTTAGCGACGGAGTGGCGGTGCGGCCTTCCCTCCGCACCGAGGGGTGCAGCGAAGATGCTTTCTGCTCGTTCCCCGCCGGGCCGATGGCGGCGTGGGCGGCAGGCGATGGAAAACGACGAGGAGCCCCACCGACGGGAGCCGTCTGGGCGACGTGGGCAGCGAGAGCAGCCCGGCGCTCGGCGCGAGCTCGGCGAGCATCTGCCATGGATGCGACGAAGCGATGGGACGCAGACTAGTGGAGAAAAGATTCCAGTGCACCCCTACCTGGCACGCCAAATGTCGGATATCGGGTTCCGGCAAAACCCTTAAGGTTCGAACTCTGGGGTGCGCGTGAAGAACTTCTTCCTACCAATCCACGCCCACAACCTCGCCGCGATTCTAAGTTAACAAGATGAACAACACAAGGGACACGAGGTTTATACTGGTTCAGGCCACCATTGTGGTGTAATACCCTACTTCAGTGTGTGGTGTGTGGATTGCTTCTTGGGCTAATGAGGAACAGTACAAGGGGAAGAATAGCCTCGCGAGGAGAGGTGTTCTTGTGCTGGTGTGGTGTGTATGAACTGAATCTCAATGAGTCGACCGTCCATCCCTCCCTCCCGGCTATGGTGGGGGATAGTCCTATTTATAGAGGCCTTGGTCCTCTTCCAAAATATTGAGCGGGAAGGGATTCCACAATGGTGGGATTTGAAGGGGGACAACCAGTACATGCTATCCTGACTAAAGGTGGTCTTCGACTGCCAAAGGCACTGGCGATAATGTCGTCTTGGGCTCCATGGTGACCCCCGTCTTGCCATCCTCGTGGTCCTGGTCTTGTTGCAACAATACAAAAACCTTTGCTTGATGCCTTGGTACTCCGCGCCTACGCTTGCCCCCTTCACACCAAAGAGGAAACAAGGACACTGCGCTGGCCAGCGCCCGCCTGGCCTTGATCGTCATGGCTTGCGTCATGCGCACCTCGCGAGGTACCTCTTGCCTTGATTTGTTCGCCTCCTCGCGAGCCTGCCTGGTGAGGCCGCCCCTGAGCAGGCCTTGCATCATCCGCCCCCGAGGCTTGGCCCCTCGCGAGGGTCTTGAACTTGGGTTGATGAAGAAAGGCCAAACTGGGCCACTGCTGAGCCACGCCACAGGCCGTAGGCAGACAAGTCTGGATACCCCCATATCTAGGACGCCGACAGTGTATGTTCTATATCATTCTAGTTTATGTTGCCAAATCAAGATAGATACAGTTTGAATCATATCTACTTAAGACAAAGCAGCATAGACAGAATATAAGTGTGGGAAACTACACAGCAATAACAACACTTGTAATGTGCATGGCATGAGAACATAATTGTTTATTGAATTGAAATTGAAATCAACATAGAGAAAGTTACAGCAGCAAACACGTTAAAGAAACATGTTCAAAACACACCCGTTGCGCCATTGGAGTTTCAATTGCATCCTTCAAATTTGAAATTAGTTGGTATGAGTAAATATAGTGATGCAAGAGCAAAGTAGTATGAACCATAGCTATGGAACCTGACCTGAGAACAATTCTTCTTCTGCTTTAAGCATTGACTTGGGGTTCGCAGTGGTGGTCCTCGTGCTTTGGGCACTGCAGTTGCCTTACTAACTACTTGTGTGTTGGGTGCTCTATGGTGGAGAAGGTGTTGTGTCAATTGGAACTGGGTTACTATCTGCTAGGGTTGGGGTTAGAAGGGGTGTAGCTAGTTCTCTGTCCAACTGGGTAGGGGTACAATCTGCGTGAGTTTGGGTTATGTGTGGTGGGGCTGGTTCTAGGGCAAGTACAATTGTGGTTCTATCTGCATCGACTGGTAGCACGATATTTTTTGAAGACTGTGTTGTTACTCCCACAGATACTACCATCACCCCCTCCAATTGAAATGGTTGATAAACAAGAAAAGTAATTGGATGTACAGACATTGTAATATAGACATGTGCAATGGATAGTAGGGAAGAAAACAGGGCATGAAATAATTCACATTTATCTTATCTAACCAAACAGAATAGCAGGACATAATTTCACATATATGATGGCTAATTAAACAGGATAGCATGACACAATTTCACATGTATGATGTCTAACTAAATAGGATAGAATGACATACTTCCAAATATGATTACTATGTAAACATGATGACATGATATAACTATACGATGTGTCTATTAAAGTGGTTAGCATGCCATAAATCACAAACATGTTGTCGATGAAAACATGATGGCATGATATAATTCACGGATAGAATGACATAATTCAAAATATGATGACTATGTAAACATGATGAGATGATATAACTAAATTATGTCTTTATAAAATGGGTTGGCATGCCATAATTCAGATACATGCTGTCTGTGTAAACATCATGGTATGATATAATTCAAATATATGATTTATATACTAAGCAAGTGAGCAGAGGGTAATCGCATATATGATGTGTCAACTAAGGAGATGGCATTCAATATTGTGTATATGATGTAAGAACTAAGCATTCCAATACAACATATGCATGATATGAGTAATATAACCCTGCCAAGTTTGAGCATACACCTCAGGGGGATAATAGCACTGGTCATCTGCCTTTGAATCCTCCTTTGAATAGCTATATGTAACCAGCAAGATATTTGCTTCAGCAAGTAGCATTGTCTGCTCTGAAGACCTTGCTTTCACTCCAGATTTCTCCATCACCAATTCAAATGGCTGATGCACAGGAAGGGCAGTTGATTATACAAACATTGTCGACAAATGCAATGAGAAATACAAAAAAAGGATGACATGATATAATTCACATGTATGATGCTTGGCTAAACAGCATGGCATTGCATAATTCACATATATAATGCCTTGCAACAAGATAGCATTGCATAATTCACATATATAATGTCTTGCAACAAGATGGCATTGCATAATTCACATATATGGTAATTAGACACTAAACAGGTGGCATTCACGCAAAGCATGTCTAAACTAAGCAAATGACATAGCAATGCAAGATACCATACGCACGATATGAGCAACATAACCCTACCAAGTTAGAGCATGCACCTCGAGGGGGGGATAGGACTGGTCATCTATCTCTGAATCCTCCTCTAAGGAGCTATCCATAACCGGCAAGACATGCGCTTCGTCAGATAGCATTGTCTGCTCTGAAGACATTGTTTCCACTCCAGATTTTTCCATGACCGTGCCGAATGGCTGATGCACAGGAAGAGAAATTGAATGTACTAAAACTATTGACAAATTTAACACGTAATAAACAAATGATGACATGATATAATTCACATATAAGATGACTGGCTAACTAGGGTGATATTGCAAAATTCACATATATGATGCCTAGCTAAACAAGATGGCATTGCATGATTCACATATACGATAAAGAAACTAAATAGATGGCATTGACACAAAGCATGTCTAAACTAAGTAAATGCCATCTTTGATGTATACAATAAGCAATGCAAGGCACCATATGCATGATATTACCAACATCAGCATGCCAAGTTAGAGCGAAGACCTCATGGGGTAAATAGGAGTGGTCTTCTCCTTCTGAATCCCCCTCAAAACAGTTATCTTCCTCTTGACTACGATCCGAAAATGGTGGAGGGGGGCTACCTTCTCACCCACCATGGAGCGACGTCTGCATGAAATTTTATTGCCACGCAAGGCTCGTCTCTTTTGCTCTACATGTTCAGTTCCATTGTTTACAACAACTAACATGCATAGGAATAAAACATAGTGAGATTATGTAAGGAGTGCATGCACAAATCCAGAGTGATGGTAGCAAACTGTGGATAGAACCAATGATAGCAAGCAAATAATATTTTTAGTTAAAAAATGCAGATAATGGCTCCTTTAATGTTTGGTTGCACCCAACATGAAACTCATAGTAGACAACCGAGATTTACCAGATAGTAGACAATAGTACTGATATCTGCCCCAATATGTACCCCACAACCATTTAAAAACTCAAGTTTCAACATTAGTTTAGACCTGACTCAGAGTCTAATAGGTGAACATGACGATAAAGTAGCATGTCATCGTATTAAGCGATGCATAGCGTAAGCAGACACGGAAGAGTGCGACCTCTCTTGCGGACCCGTGTAGTCCTCAAGGTCATCTGCTCAGTTGATGATGGTAATGCAGTTGTTGTGGCTGCCGGCAGCGAGGAAGAAGATCTGAGGCGGCGAAAGATAGTCTGGAGAGCGGATCCCTGCTGTGGTGAACCCTTCCGTCATTGGAGCAGCTGAGCTGGGGTGGAACACAGCACTGCAGGAGCAGGACAAACCACAGACGGTTTTCTTTGACACATATCTGTAATAGAAGTAATTGTGTAAGGGTTTGTTTGAATTTGAGGATTCCAAAAATGCAGGGATAGGAAATAGACAGGAATAGGATAGGAATGCACATGCAAAATAGAGAATTTAAAAACACAGGATTTCTGCCAATCTGGGTGTTTGATTCACAAGAATTGGAAGATCACAGGATGCAAATAAGCATGGTGAGATTAAGTCAAACCACAAGAAAATGTACGGTTATAATGCTATTATGCTACTATCTCTTAGTCCTGTGCTTCATGAATAGGAATTTGAAAATAAGGACAAGTGGAAATTAAAATTCCTACGCTTTTTCTTTCAAGGAGATACTAAAGGAACAAATCCTACAGTTTTCCTTTGCTCCATTCCTTTGAACCAAATTCATGAATAGTAGTACCATAGGAAACTTTCCAATTCCTATGTTTTTCATTCACTTTTCCTTTCAAGCACTGGCGATTCTAGTAGGCAGGCTTGAGCAAGGAAAGGACTACACTAAAAAATGTTTTTGTGCTACTTCTATTACTTTGGACCCAGGCCATTGCCCTACTAGCTCAACTCCCAGGCCCATCGACAAATGCATAGCTCAAACGCGCAAAGATAAATAATGATGGCGTTCAAGAGAGTCCATCACGGATAGCTAAGTTGCCTGGTACCTCACTGCTTTTCATATAGTAGGATAAAATAATCGTATTTCACGTTACTACGCGTGCTCAGTTGACAATATATATAACATGTAGAGTAAAAAAGAGATGTAACAAGTGTACAACCTCTTTGGCGAAGCCATGTCGATCTCAGCGTGATTGGGTTGGCCGGTGAGGATGCTCCGGCTGATTTGGCTGTCGAAGGAGGGGAAGAAGATCTTAGGCGTCTGGAGGTGGAGCCCGAGGTACAACTCCACTATGATGGAGGTTTTCATCGTTGGAGCAGCTCCGGTGAGTTGTACGATGCTGAGGCTAAAGCAGGACAAGAGATACAATGTTAATCTGAGTGGAATTCTAATAGCATATCCAATAGATGACATAAAATACATAACCACAAAGTGCTAGATGTAAAATACATCAGCCGCTCATCTCTGAACTTAACTGTCGAAACTGAATTTAACTGTTGAAATTGAACTTAACTGTCGAAACAGAATTTAGCTGTCGAAACTGAATTTTACTATCGAAACTGAACTCACTAGAGGTGAGGCTACATGTCAATCGACTGACTTTTTCATGTCTGGTCAGTCGATTTTGTAGTTGTTGGATACGAAATCAAGGGCCTGCAGTTCATCTTCAACCTCCACCCCCCTGAGCTGCCACCCACCAACCAGATAAACAACCGCCCCCCGCCGCCCGCGGCCGGCGGTGTGCCACCCTGCCCACCCCAAAAACACTCCCCACCGCCGGTCCGCCGCCGCCCCGGCCATCCCTCTAGCCCCCCCCCCATGCCGAGCTTTTTCTCTAGCGATCCCCACGCCACCGCCCCACCACCGTCGGCGACCACCGCCCCCACCATGAACCCTAAGATAGATAGTGGGGTACCTCTTCGGCGATCCCCCTCCCTGATGCGACTGGTTCTTCCTTAACTCCGGCGAGCCCCCCCCCCCTGAAAATCGACTGACCCAAAAGTCGATTCAATCGACTGAAGTGTAGCTAAATTAGAGCAACATCACAAGCAAGAGCAAGAGCAAGAACAACAGCACGAGCAAGAGCAAGAGCAAGAGCAGACCGGGCAGGAGACCGAGAGCAAGAGCAGAGCAGCAACGTGAGCGAGAGCTAAAGCAGCAGCAGCTCCTAATAATGTGGACGTCGCCACCGAGGGAGCGACGTCGTGGAGGAAGTGGCCGGCAACGCCGTCGTGGATGGAGCCGAGTTGTGTCGGCTCGGGACCGAGCGTCGGCAGCACCGTGAGATCGAATCAAGAAGAAAATGCGGCAATTAGTGTACAACCTCTTTGGTGGCGCCGATTTGGCCACACCTTCATCCGAGGAAATGGTGATGATGCTGCTCTTCTGGTGGTGCAGGTGAAGACGGAGGTGTGAGAATGGTGGTGGCACAAAAGATGAGGGGAACATCGGGCAGCTCCTTGGAGGTGGAGGATTGGGTGGCTGACCCAGAGGGACGACGAGATTGAGGACGGATCCTCATTCGGTATGGTAGATGAGGGACGTCGAGGTGTTGTTGTGGACGATGTCGTCGAGGAAGAGGCTCCGGCTGGGTGGCGGACGGAGGAGAGTGTGGGGCTTCATGGGTTTTCACGGCCTCGGTGTACGAATGGGTGGGCGGATGGGATGGGAGTGGGGAACCATGGCTTAGGGACGCACTTGTCTGAAATGTGGGGTAAGTTACTAAAGTACCCCCACCGATTTGAGGCAGTTCTTTTAGTTCAGGGGTATCACGGGCATTTCGCGTGTCGGGATTTCACAGGAGGTGGGAGTTTTCGCGCGCGTTGTAATTTTGGAATAGCAAGGCGTGGGTTGAGATGGAGGGAGTCGTCGGAGCACAACAAGACAAAGATATATCTTAAATATTTCGGGCTAACAAGGCGCGGGTTGAAAAGGCGGAAGTTTCGCAGCACGATAGACAGAGACGCTAGCTTGAAATTTTGGCATAACAAGGCGCGGCTTGAAATTTCGGGAGAACAAGCTTAACGTGTACCCAAAAAAAGACAATTCGTACCTCATCACTAGAGAGAGCCATGTCTCGTTTTACTATATTACTAGAAATGCATTCAAATACAACAAAAAACTAAAAAAATCGGGACAACAAACATAACGTGTACAATACCAAAACAATTTGCACTTCCCTCAACAATAAAAAAACAATACGTGTTGTCTAGCATATGGACTAAATTTGAGTACATTTTCCCTGTTTGAATGGGATTGTACTCGGGTTAGTTATACAACCATCTAAATATTATCTTCACAACACATGACATGAGTATAGGAGAAGTTAATTCCTATATAAATACGAACTACATGTACATACGATCTCAAATTGAAATATATGTATCCATTTTGTGTTGAACCCAAATCATAGTGCATGTATGCTCTAGCTAGATGTTCGGAATCTAAACCATGTATGATATACTACGTACAATGTGTTTAACACGCACAACACACACACAAACACCATTTAGACTAGTAAGGTACACGTGCATTGCTCGCATGAGATTTGGCAACCAAATTATGAATAAATACGACATTATAGCATGTACGCTTTGAGTCATATATGCATGATGTAGATGTTTGTTTAATTCTTATAGTTCATTTCATCATCTAGTCTTTATAAGAAAGCTAATCTGTTTTAAGATTCATAGAATTGTGCGTTGTAAGGCATAAAGTAAAAACAAATCATGGAAAATCATGTAGAAAAACATTTGGGAAATTCTGATACGGAAGATTCTATAACAAAGAAGAAGTGCTTGTGTTTTGAGGTTTGTGCATTATGCTTAAGTTCAACTGAGGGAGTCCCGGATTAGGGGGTGTCCAGATAGCCGGACTATGACCTTTGGCCGGACTCCTGGACTATGAAGATACAAGATTGAAGACTTCGTCCCGTGTCCGGATGGGACTTTCCTTGGCGTGGAAGGCAAGCTTGGCGATACGATATGTAGATCTCCTCCCATTGTAACTGACTCTGTGTAACCCTAACCCTCTCCGGTGTCTATATAAACCGTAGGGTTTTAGTCCATAGGACGAACAACAATCATACCATAGGCTAGCTTCTAGGGTTTAGCCTCTCTGATCTCGTGGTAGATCTACTCTTGTACTACCCATATCATCAATATTAATCAAGCAGGAGTTGGGTTTTACCTCCATAGAGAAGGCCCGAACCTGGGTAAAAACATCGTGTCCCTTGTCTCCTGTTACCATCCGCCTAGACGCACAGTTCGGGACCCCCTACCCGAGATCCGCCGGTTTTGACACCGACATTGGTGCTTTCATTGAGAGTTCCGCTGTGTCATCGCCATCAGGAAGGATGCCTCATCCCGTCTTTAAAGACGGTGCTGTCGCTAAAGGAGCTTTGGCTATCAGCCAAACTCTCCGGCTAGGCGGTTTTCTTATGACCGCCTATTCGGCCGCCGCGCCGACGATGACTTCTCAGGTCATCGAAAGCAATCTCCACGTCAACTCGGAACTCGCCGAGTAGTTAGATCCGATGGAGGTCTCTTCCTTAAACGAGCTCTTGGATCGCATCGCCGCCCTGGGAGTCGCTACAGACTACGATCAGATTGGGCTTAAACCCGATCCGAGAGAGATTAACTCTCCCCAGGTCACCCACCACGTCGCAGTGGTGGAGGAACAATGCGGCAAGTCCTCATCTATCTTAAGGACTAGTTATGTCCGGATTCCCGACCCCTCCAAGCCGGATCCCCGCGGAGGGGAAGACGTCACTCAAGCCCTGAACCTAAAGTCAGGCAGCAGGCTAGATTCATTGGACAACATCCAAGAACCCAATCTTCCGAGTTTGGAAACTCCATGGCCCCTGAGTCTCAGATCGGGCGAGGTTCTAGATTTAATTCCACCCGCCCACCCAAATATAAGGGATCTATCCCAAATTCGGTAAGAGCCCACAGAAACAGTACACCATTACTGGGCCAGATTCCTCCTGGTTATGAACAAGATACAGGACTGCCGCGAGGAGGATGCAATTTCATTCTTCTGCAATAATTGCACGGACAACGGAATCCTCAACGCCATAAGTCGCCGTGAAATTACACGCTTCACCGACTTGGCATCCATAGTACGAAAGTACTGTGCGATGGGAAGCGCCTGGAAAACCGAAATAAAATTTTGGGACAATCCGGCCCTGAATACAACCCCAGTCCGAAATAAAAGGGTGCACTATCGCGAGGCACGTGGGTTAAACACCAAAAAGCAAAAACCCTCTATAGGGCATGGAACCGTACTGGAGGGATGGCTCAATGGACCCTGTAAAATTCATAGTGCAGAGGGCGCCACACCAACTCATAGCCTTAGAGCATGTTGGATACTCCGGCAGGTGGCCAGAAGTGGCGAGGAGCTTCTAACTCCAGAATTCACATAGTACCAGCCCATGGATACCAGTACGGTATTAAAAATCTTCGAGACTTTCGCATCAAATAATATGCGGAAACAAACACTCCGCAGCCTTGCCGAAGTCTACCAAGTAGCAACAATAAACCCATGGAGTGACACGGCTATTACCTTTAATGCCAGTGATGAACCTAAATTCTGAACAGCCCGAGCACCAGCCGCATTGGTCCTCAGTCCAATAGTGGACGGCTTTCGCCTTACCAAGGTACTCATGGACGGTGGCAGCGGATTGAACCTCATTTATGAGGAAAACCTTTGAAAAATGGAAATAGACTGGAGCCGCATTGAGCAAAGCAACACAACCTTTGGAGGAATAATCCCCAGTCGGGAAGCATGTTGTACAGGAAAAATCACACTGGATGTGGTGTTCGGCACGCGGATAATTACATGTCCGAGGAGGTCACGTTTCAAGTGGCCCCGTTCAGCAGCGGATACCACGCTCTATTAGGGCGAGAGGCATTCACAATTTTTCAAGCTATACCCCATTACGGGTACATGAAGCTCAAAATGTCCGGAACCAACAGAATCATCACTCTTGCTAGTGACCCGGACATAACACTCCACGCCGAAAATAAGACAGCCGCACTGGCCCTTGAGGCACTATCCGAAGCCCTAGCGGCCGAGGAACTGACTGTGCTGCGCTCCATGGTGAACAGGAACGACGTGATACTCGATAAAAGATCCAAGTCCACCTCCTTTAAACCGGCGGACGAAACTGTCAAATTCCAGGTCCATCCAACGGACCCTACAAAAACAGACTCCATCGGGGCGCGATTAAACCCTGATGTAGACGCCGCACTACGATAATTCCTACGCGAAAATTGGGACATTTTTGCCTAGCACCCTTCAGACATGCCAGGAATCCCACGCAGGCTGGCCGAGCATAGCCTAAACATCCTTAAAGGATTCAAGCCTGTCAAGCAGGCTCTTCGGCGTTTCTCCGAACCTAAGAGACAAGCCATGGGAGAGGAGCTAGCCAAACTACTGGAGGCCGGATTCATCAGAGATATAAAACATCCGGACTGGCTAGCAAACCTAGTGATGGTACCAAAGAAGGACAAATCCTGGCGCCTGTGCATCGATTTCAAGGACCTCAACAAGGCTTGCCCAAAGGATCCATTCCCCCTCCCCCGTATCGATCAAATTATCGACGCTACCGCAGGACACGATTCATTGTGTTTCCTCGATGCATACTCCGGCTACCATCAAATTAAGATGACAGAGCCAGACCAAGCCGTAACGGCATTCATCACCCCATATGGCCCATTCTGCTTCAACACAACGCCCTTCGGGCTCAAAAACGCCGGCGCAACATATCAGCGCATGATTCACACATGTCTGGCAAACCAGATCGGCAAAACAGTGGAAGCATACGTGGATGATGTGGTCGTCAAAACCAAGCATGTCGAAACTCTAATAGACGACTTGAGGCTCACATTCGATAACCTCCGAACATATGACATCAAGCTTAACCCGGAAAAATGCGTCTTCGGTGTACCAGCCGGAAAGCTCTTGGGCTTCATTGTATCCGGTAGAGGAATTGAAGCAAACCCAGCCAAGATCCGAGCTCTGTCACAATTGGATATGGACCTCAAACAAATACAGAAATTGACTGGCTGCATGGCGGCTCTAAGCCGCTTTATCTCCCGCTTGGGAGAAAAGGAATTACCCCTTTATCGCCTCCTCCGGCGAACCGAACACTTCGAGTGCATGGACGCTGCCACGGCCGGACTCGAAGAAATAAAAGCCATATTGGCAACAAACCCGGTCCTGGCCGCGCCTCACATCGGCAAACCAATGCTATTATACATTGCGGCAACTCATCAAGTTGTAAGCGCAGTGCTCGTCGTCCACTGTCCTCACTCCATGCAAGTCATGGTACCCGCATTATCAAAAGATAGCATACGGCGGTGTTTATGGCATCCCAGAAGCTGCGACACTACTTTCAAGAGTGTTTGATAATAGTAGCCTCCGATGTACCCCTTAACGATATTATAAACAACCGCGACGCGACGGGCCAGATTGCCAAATGGGCCATTGAGCTCCTCCCATTCGACATAACCTATAAGCCACGGCGAGCTATTAAGTCGCAAGTTTTGGCTGACTTCGTCGCCGAATGGACTGAAGCCGAACTCCCTAAAGAGTAAGGCACATATTCCAACTGGATCATGCACTTCGACGACTCCAAAATGTTAGCTGGTCTGGGGGCTGGCGTCGTTCTGACGTCCCCAATAGGAGATACAGTTCAATACGTACTCCAGATAATGTATATGGACTCAAACAACGCAGCCGAATACGAGGCCCTTCTACATGGTCTCCGGATGGCAATCTCCATGGGCATCCAACGCCTAGAGGTGCGCGGGGATTCGAACCTCGCGATACCCAAATAAATGGAGACTTTGATGCCAAGGATCCGAAAATGGCAGCTTATCGCAATGTCGTCCTAAAAATGTCAGCTCGATTCGAGGGGCTTGAATTTCATCATATAGCCCGGGAAAACAATCAGGCAGTAGACGTCTTGGCATGCATCGAGGCAAAGCGCGATGCAGTCCCCCCCCCCAACATTTTCTTGGAAAGGCTATTCAAGCCATCTGTACTATGGGAAGGGGAATCCGGAAATAACAGCCCGGACCCAACCGCACCGCCCGACACCGAACATTCTGACACAACGGGAGGCTATGCCAACGAAGTAACATCCACAGCCCACGTAATAATGGTAGTCATTGCCCTGTGGACAGAACCATTCCTAGCCTCGAACTTCCCGAGGACCAAAATGAGGCACGCTACATAGTGCGGCGATCTAAAGCCTACAACTGTCCATGAAGGAGAGCTTTATAAAAAAAGCACTACCGGAGTCCTTCAAAGGTGTATCTTCGCAGAGGAAGGGCGGAATCTTCTGGCTGAAATTCATGCTGGACTCCGCGGGCACCACGCCGCAGCCCGGGCCCTTGTAAGCAAGGCCTTCCGTACAGGATTTTATTGGCTGACGGCCCGGGCAGATGCTCAGGACTTAGTCCAACGATGCGTCGGTTGCCAACTCTTTGCTAACCAAAGACATATGCCACCCACCGCCCTCCAAACTATACCCATCACCTGGCCCTTTGTGGTCTAGGGGCTTGACATGGTTGGACCCCTTAAAGGAGGAACCCACAAGCAAAAATACCTACTGGTCAAGGTGGACAAATTCACCAAATGGATAGAGGCCAAGCTCGTTAAGACGGCCAAATCCAGACCAGTGATAGACTTCATATCAGGGGTCGTACACCGTTATGGCGTCCCCCACAGCATCATCACTGATAACGGCATGAACTTTACGGCCGACAGGCCAAACTCTGGTGCAAAAACATGGGCATCAAGCTCGACTACGCTTCAGTCTATCACCCACAAACTAAAGGTCAAGTCAAGTGGGCAAATGGTCTAATAATGAGCGGCATCAAACACAGATTAGTGCGGTCCTTCAAGGAATCTAACACGCACTGGGTAGAGGAGCTCGACTCCGTACTCTGGGGGCTGTGGACCACTCCGAATCGCACAACCGGATTCACACCATTCTTTATGGTATACGGCGCAGAGGTAGTTCTGCCCCGCGACATAATTCATGACTCACCTCGTGTGCGCATGTACGAAGAAAGAGAAGCCGAACTCGATCGGCATGACAGTTTGGACGCCTTGGAGGATGAGCATCACGTGGCAAAAGCCCGTTCAGCATTCTATCAACAGCAGGCTCGAACATATCAAAGCAGAGAAGTACGGGCCAAAACTTACAATGTTGGCGAGTTAGTTCTACGCCTGCCAGACAAGAAAAAGAACAAACTCAAGCCCAAATTGGAAGGTCCCTTCATTATTGACCAAGTCCTCACTGGTGGAGCGTACCGTCTGTGAGATGCATCGGATAACCGACTCGAGCCGAACCCATGGAACGCAGCCCGTCTCCGAAGATTCTACGCCTAGTGCCGGACTCTGTGTTCGTCTCCTTCCTCTGTCTATTTATTATACATTAGTTGTCTTATATTTCTCTACTTCTCCATCCTTTTCTCTTACAGCCTATAAGGGCTCGTTCGCGCCTTGTTCGCACACAATTGACGAGCTATTCGCGCTCATCATACCTGGGGGCTTCTTTAATAGAAGCTTGTTTATACAGGGCCTCATGCCCAACACATGTGTCACACTTCCGCATGTACCTTTTTCTCACCATTATATGCATCGATATGACCTAAGTTTTGGCCAAGCTGGGTTGCCTGGCTCCAGTGCTTACCCCTACGTTCCCGATTGTTCGGCTAGACGGTAAAGGGAGCACCTCTGCGATTGTTACTCCCGGGTCAGCCGGATGTGTACCTGATCAATTGAAAGTATAGCGGGGTTTTTACGCCCCAAACTACGGATGTCGTGTTCTCCACAGGGACTAGGTGACGACGACTATGCTCGGCTAAAGCTAGGAAGCACAATTTTAAGAGATAAATGCAGAAAATAAGAATCTAAACTAACAATGATTGTTCCCGAAGATAATCCACAAAGAAAATGCAAAATAGCAAAGGGAGGTTTAGATATTATTTACTATCTTTTTGGTGTTTTCCTAGAACTTGAGAAATAAAAACTACAGGGGGACAACTTCAATAAAGGGAACTAACAAGACAAGAACACATATATGTATATAAAACTAGCAAGTATAAGACACGCGGAAGGAACAAGATTAGGGACAGCATACAATTGTTTCACATCACATATACATGTCAAATATGTCACTGGTGCATAGCTAGCACATTGAACTAGAGATTAAAAACAATCACACCTCTGACTTCACAAAGAGCAGTCTCACTACAAAATAAAATCACAGGTATATATGTATCACATCACAAACACACATATGTATATATCACAGGAACAGTAAACTGGACATTAATCATCAGCACACAACAATATTTTTGATGAATTACACACACACACACACACACACACTCTAGCAAAATACCAATTGACAAAACCAAAATATGATATATCAAGTATCTCTCAAAGTAACAAAGCCTCAACTAGTCAGATCTCAAAACACATACACTATATTATACAAGTACTTAAACAGAGCAAACAGCAGATTGCAAGTACACTTCAAATCTGAATATTACATAAGCATCTCAAGGCACAAATCTGAATATTACACAAGGTTCACCTAGCAGTTTTCAGAAATTTGCAAGAAGTAAGAGAGGAGAGAAGCAGCAACAGTTTTAGTCAGAGAAGAACTAGGAGCAGCAAGGAGAGAAGAGCAGCAGCAGGTTCGTGTGAGAGGGAGCAGCAGCAGTAGTAGGGGTTCAAGGAAGAAAGAAGATGCAGCAGCAGGGACGTGAGGAGAGGGAGCAGCAGCAGTTTTGGAGAGAAGGAGGAGCAGCAGCGAGGGGAAGGAGAGGAATCAGCAGGGACGCAAGAAGAGGAGCAGCAGCAAAGATGTGGGAGAAGAGAGCAGCAGCAGCGGAGGGCGCAAGAAGAAGCGGCAGCAGCAGCAAGGGTTCGTAGAAGGAGAAGCAGCAAGCAGTTTGGGGGACGAGGAGAGGTGGAGGAGCAGCAAAGGGAAGAAGAAGTTGGGGAAACAGCAGGGAGAGGTGCGTCAGCTGGAGGGAGAGGTCGCGCGAGGCACCAGACCACCATGTCTGGTAGGGCGCGCGAGGTGATGGTGAAGGCGCGGTGGAGATGGAGTGGTGCTGGTGGTGCTTGGCGCGGACGGTGGAGATGGATGGCTTCGGGGAGTGGTGGATGGAGATGGTGATGAGGTGGGAGGCGCACCACCACGCCGGCCTGGCCGTGGCGGCGGACGGAGGTGGAGAAGTAGGGTGAGGGAGATAGAGATGCCAGGCCTAAGGGGATCGAAGAAGATGGTTGAGGATTTTACCCCTCTCGATCAGATCTGCATTCTCCTTGTTTAGCCCTCCTTGTTTTCTTCTTTCTTCCCAAGTTGGTCCCCTTCTTCTTCAGCTAGCCCCTGTAGGTTAATTCTTCTTCACACTCGAGTCCCTCTGCAAAATGCAGCAACCGCAACCTCTTAGACACTCCAATACAGAAGGATTTGGGCCTTATCGCCCTTTTCTGCAAAAGATGGAGTAGTGTTGTAAATGTGACATAATATGAGTATTTGAATATCTTTCGAGTAAATAATGCGCAAATATGATTACAATTTGATGCAAGAAGGCTAAAAATATTATATGAGGAAATACTCTATCAAGTACCCCCACACTTAAATCTTTGCTTGTCCTAAAGCAAAGAAATATGACAAGAGCAAGATTGTGAACAGTGAGCTGACTAGAGAATGCCAAGTGAAGTAGATCTCCAAACAAAGCATGCTTTGAACTTTGCTAGTGAAAATCAATGGGCAGGAGTGCTTCAAAGCAGTAGGATACTAGTAGACTCAATCATTTTAAACTTTTACAATGATAAAAGTGGATCAACAAGTTCAAATGATGATTGTGCCAAAGGTTCCTAAAGAGAGCATGATCCCAAGAACAAAATGAACTAGAATTAAATCTTGTGATCAAATCACTTATTTACAGAGATAAAGCAATGATTATATTATTATTAGTCTCACCATAGGAACATACCACCGATCCCGAGAACATGGTATACACCTGGCTCGACCAATTATTAGTTTTTTTGTTTGTCTCCCCAAAGGAACATACCACCGATCCCGAGAACATGGTATACACCTGGTTCGACAATTACATTTTTTTTATTAATTACTGCCCAAGCTAACCCGATTTCACATGCCACCGATCCCGGGAACATGACATGCTACTGTAGGTAGTCAGACGTATTTATTCATTATTACTTATCTTAAATGAACAACACATAAGCACAGAAATAGGAATCATCACTTCTCCATGTCTGGTTCACATGCTACCGATCCAGGGAACATAGCATGCTAATCCATAGTGGTTAGGTGATTGCTCTCAATGGGAACACACTTAGCACAAATTGAGCATCTAAACGTGGTGATCTAGGTGTATCGAGTTAAAAGCAGAAAATGATTAAGTTTTCTAGTATACTAGGGATTTGAGCACTCAAAACTAATAACTTCCACTACTTTCAGCAAAGCAAGCATTGTATAGATCACTAGTTTACCAGGCATTCAACACTCAGTTCACATATTCTCATCAAGCACCATATGTCAAGTAAAATTCAGTGGGGCAACATTTAAGACATGGCTTAAGCAACCCAAATAACATTTGATTTCAGCATGTATCAATGGATGATATACTAGGAATGGGTCATGAAACAGCTCACCGGGCTTTGATCATGTAGCACTCGCTCGATCACCTCACTAGCTGCAGCTCTTCTCCCTTGCTTCCTCACGGATGCTCCAGCTTCACTCTTCCATATGTGTGCCCCATTGCTTCTCCTCATCGCCATGCTCTGACTCCACCAGGATCCCAAGGAATGTCACCTCGAACCTGGTCAGCATGTAGTGGATCGTGCACAAGCAACAACCTGAAAGAGCACTCAACCAAAGAGACAATGCAAGTGGTAGGGATAATACCCTCCAAGTCATCAATCGAATATCCAATTACATAAGCATAGCTATAAAGCACATGTTTAGGATGGTAGAAATCAGCAAGGTCAACACTAACATGAGGATGATATTTATCATTAAGCTCAAGACTAGCATGGGAATGATATGTTTCATTTAGCATAGGACTAGCACGAGGAAAGTAACTATGATCATCACAAATGAGAGTAATGCCACTAACAGGGTATATATCATCATATCCAAGTAAATGATTTTTCAAATCAATCTTAAGTGATGGTATCATGTAATGCAAGGTAGTAGCAAAGAAATCACAAGGCATCATGTCATCAAGAGGATTGAGTAAACCTGACACATCATGCTCATGTATGATAATAGGCCAATGAATCTCATGTTCTTCATCTTCATCTACAGCAGCTTCTTGTACTTCTTCAGGAGTAATAGATGATGAGTCTTCAACTTGATCACTTGGGAATTGCAGCTCTTGACCATCTTGTTCCTTGTCTTCTAGTTCATCTTCTACAATCTGACGTATCTCTTGCTCAAGGCACTTGCTATCTTGCTCAACGAAATGTGAAGGTGTTGGAACCTCACATGTATCCATGGATATCTCAGCCACACTCAACTCAAGTTGTGAAGAAATAGTGCTGCCAGCGTTGATGTTCTTCTCAATCTTCCTTACTTCTTCCACTAGCTCCTTTCCACTCTTAATCTTCTTTATTTCCTCTAGTATAACCTTCCTAATAGGATCATCCTCGGCACTCCAAGTCAACTCGAGACTCAAAAGTGTGAGCTTGTCTATGTCATCGAACTCATCTTGTGTGGGCACTTGCACATGAGATTGCACAACAGGTGCTGGAGTTGTTGGTTGACCAAATGGAGGACCATTTAACTCCATTGGACACATCTCCTGGTGCTGTGGTATATGAGTAGGAGCTGAATGGAATTGTTGTGGTGCATAGTTGTGGCTCTCCTCATTGTACCTAAATCCCTGCATATGATTACTAGAAGCAAACGATGAGATCTCAGGGTTATTGCTCCTATATGACATATTCTGGTTTTCAGGCCACCCATGTGTGTAATTGTTTTGGTATGAGCTATGCTATTGAGCGAAGCTTATGCCAAAACAATCCGGAGGATGGGAGTAATGTAACACCCCGGATGTAACTTTCCATCTTTGTATCTCCAACTCTTGCCATTTTCGGCTATGTGATATGATATTCCCTCCGTGGTTGGGTTTTGTCTTTTGTTTTGCATTTTATTCATGTCATGCATATCATATCATGTCATCATGTGCATTTCATTTTGCATACGTGTTCGTCTCATGCATCCGAGCATTTTCCCCGTTGTTCGTTTCGCAATCCGACACTCCCACGTGCACCGGCGCACCCCTCTTGTCTATTTTCGTGTGCGGGTGTTGAACATTCTCGGAATGGACCGAGCCTTGCCAAGTGGCCCTGGTATAGCACCGGTAGACCACCTGTCAAGTTTCGGGTCATTTGGAGCTCGTTTGGTACTCCAACGGTTAACCGCATATCCGCAAAGGCCTCTTTTGAGTTGCAGCCCAACACCCCTCCAAAACAGCCCAATAACCCATCTAAGTCACTTCCATGCTCTCCGTCGTCGGATCACGATCGTGTGGGCGAAAACCGCACCTCATTTGGACACTCCTAGCTCCCTCTACCTCTATATATAGATCCCTCCCCCGGAATCCCGGATCAATTCCCCCCTAACCCTAGACGAAATCCCCTCTCCGCGCGCCGGACATCGTCCGCCGGTGCCGGACACGTCCGCCGCTGTCCGCGTGGCCATTCATTGACCGCCACGTGTCCCGGGCCGGTCCCCAGTTCGCCGCCGACCCCGCGGGCCCGCGAGACCCGTGCGGGGCCCTCCGGCCCGGAACGCCGCCGCCGCCGCCCCACGGGCGCCCCGCCTCCCGCGCTCCCCGCCGCCGATCTCCGCCCGTCGCCGCCGCCGTCCCGGAGCCGGTGAGCTCCCGCGGCCGCCTCCCGCGCCCTCCGCCGCCGATCTCCGCGGCCGCCGTCGCCGGGCCCCGCGCGCCCGCGCCGCTCGCCCGCGACGCCGGCCGCTCCAGCCTCCGCCCCGGCATCCTCCTCCAACTCCAGCCGCGCCCCGAGCTCCGGGGACCAGCTCCGGCCATCTCCCTCCTCCGGCCAGATCCGATCCGGCTAGATCCAGATCCGGTTGACTTCTTCTTCCCCCCCCCCCGTTTTCCACTAAGTCATTTTTCTGTATTAAAATTGTTGCATGTTCATTGCATCACATCTTCGCATCCGTAGATCCGTTTCGTACGTGTAATATGTCAAATTGTTCGCCTCGAAGAGTACATCATTTCATTCCATTGCATTATTTACATTTGAGCTCATCTCGATTCCCGAAATGCTGTTGGAAGAGGGCTTCATATTGTTAGTTTCAGATTCTTATCAGAACGAGCTCTTTTGTCATTTTTGCCATGATTGATGTGTGCATCCTATGGACTCGGTCCTTAAGTGTGTTTTGAACTATGCTATGTCTTATTTACAGAGGTGCTTACCATGTATTTTTGTGATCAATGTGGGGATTAGCACAAGCATGCAAACTAGGCTTCGTGATAATGCTGATTTTAGTTCCTGTTCTGCTGTAATTTTATTGCTATGTAAACATGTTGCTACAGAGAGATCCATGCATAATTTGAGATACTTCAGTAAGGGTGTTTTGAAAACATGGTTTTTCTCTATCCATCCATGGTCCTGGTTGCAATTATGGAGTAGTCTAGCATGTCATTTTCGTGCTCTACTTTTGCTTCAAAATGTTTCCTGGCAGATTGTTTACATGTTATTCAATTTGGCCGAGGTTGTTGTAGTTGATCCGGATATGCTATGATGTTGTTTCTTGCCATGTATAGCTTCTATGACATGTCTTCTTAATGGATGTATGCTTAGTTTATCATGAAATAATCTGTAGTGAGTGCATCGAGCTCACGAAGGTGCCTTCGTAATTATGTCAATGCCATGCTTTGTTTGCTGAAATCTGTTAACGAAACTTGCTATGTTTACGTGGGTGCCATCATATTTTCTGATCCTTTTTGGCTTATGGTAAGTAAGGGACTTTTGATCTATGCTTTGAGTAGATTCATGCCATGCCTTATTTTGCTATTATAAGTTCCTGTAGCATGTTGATAACCTGCTCTGAACATTGCTTCGTGATGCTGTTTATGCCATGTCCAGCCTGATAATATTTTGCACTTTCTCCATGCTTGTTTGGACCTGTTATGATGTGAATTAGTCGTAGCTCAGTGTTCCTCTTTTGTAAAGCATCTCCTGTAGATGATCTCCATAAGCTTTGTTTTTATGTCGGGGTGCTGTAGCATAGTTTCTTGTTGCATGCAAAGTAGCATCGTGCTGTTAATCGCAGCTTTGTGTCATTCTTGTCTTGCTTGTCATTTGCAAACCGTGCATCCATTTCCGGTGATCTTTATATCGATTTCAACCGAAATCATCTCATCTTTCCAGCGCCATACTTGGTTTGCCAAGTTGATGCCTTGTTCATCATCTTTCCTTCCGAAGCACGCATATGCATTGCATATCACATCTCGCATATCATGACATGTATTGCATCATGTTGCTTGTGCATTGCACCGTGATTTATTGTGGTTCCTTTGCTTGTGTTCTTGCTTTGGGTAGAGCCGGGAGACGAGTACGGGCACGAGGAACCTGTTGAGTACGCTTACGAGGATCCAGCCTTCGACAACTCTGAGAACCTTGCAGGCAAGATGATCATACCTTCGATATCACTTCTATCTCTGCTTGCTAGTACTCGCTCTATCGCTATGTTAGCTCTACCTGCCTTTGTTTACCATGCCTACCTGTTGCCATGTCAACCCTCTAACCAACCTGTCCTAGCAACCGTTGTTTGGCTATGTCACCGCTTTTGCTCAGCCCCTCTTATAGCATTGTTAGTTGCAGGTGAAGATGAAGTTTGTTCCTGGTCGGAACATGGATAATTTGGGATATCACAATATCTCCTGTTTAAATTAATGCACCTTATATACTTGGTAAAGGGTGGAAGGCTCGGCCTTATGCCTGGTGACTTGTTCCACTCTTGTCGCCCTAGTTTCCGTCATACCGATGTTATGTTCCTTGATTTTGCGTTCCTTACACGGTTGGGTGATTTATGGGACCCACTTAACAGTTCGCTTTGAATAAAACTCCTCCATCAAGGCCCAAACTTGGTTTTACCATTTGCCACCTAAGCCCTTTTCCCTTGGGTTTTCGCGAGCCCAAGGGTCATCTTTATTTACCCCCCCCCCCCGGGCCAGTGCTCCTTCGAGTGTTGGTCCAACCTGAGCGATGTCCGGCGTCCCCTGGGCAACCAGGGTCTATACCAACCCGACGTCTTGCTCATCCGTTGTGCCCTGAGAACGAGATATGCGCAGCTCCTATCGGGATTTGTCGGCACATCGGGTGGTTTTGCTGGTCTTGTTTTACCATTGTCGAAATGTTTTGCGAACCGAGATTCTGAGACTGATCGGGTCTTCCCGGGAGAAGGTCTATTCCTTCATTGACCGTGAGAGCTTGTGATGGGCTGAGTTGGGACACCCCTGCAGGGTATATAATCTTTCGAAAGCCGTGCCCGTGGTTATGAGGCAGATGGGAATTTGTTAATGTCCGGTTGTAGATAACTTGACACTTGACTTCATTAAAATGCATCAACTGTGTGTGTAGCCGTGATGGTCTCTTCTCGGCGGAGTCCGGGAAGTGAACACGGTTTGTGTTATGCTTGACATAAGTAGTTCCAGGATCACTTCTTGATCGCTTCTAGCTTCTCGACCGACGTGTTGCTTCTCTTCTCGCTCTCACTTGCGTATGTTAGCCACCATATTTACTTAGTGCTTGCTGCAGCTCCACCATAATACCCCTTACCTACCTATGAGCTTAAATAGTCTTGATCTCGCGGGTGTGAGATTGCTGAGTCCCTGTGGCTCACAGATTCTACCAAAACAGATGCAGGTGCCGAGGATACTGGCGCAGATGGCGCAACTGAGCTGAAGTGGGAATTTGATGAGGCCCTTGGTCGTTACTATGTATCGTTTCCAGATGATCAGTAGAGGAGCCCAGTCGGGACGATCGGGGATCTAGCATTTGGGGTTGTCTTCTTTTCATTTGAACTTGACCGTAGCCGGTCTATGAGTGTATTTGAATGATGTATGATCTTAATTTATGTATTGTGTGAAGTGGCGATTGTAAGCCAACTCTCTTTATCCCATTCTTGTTCATTACATGGGATTGTGTGAAGATGACCCTTCTTGCGACAAAACCACCATGCGGTTATGCCTCTAAGTCGTGCTTCGACACGTGGGAGATATAGCCGCATCGTGGGTGTTACAAGTAACCACGCTGACATTCAGCGGGCGAATGGCCCTGAAATCCACAAATATGGTAGGTAGGAGCAACATAAGGATAGCCTCTAGAATAAGGATCATAAGAGCTAGGCCTATCCTCAAAAACTCCTTCTCGCTGCCGAGCTAAATCATCTAATCGATGGGAAATCTTACCTATCAGTTCTTGAACACTTTCCGTGCTGTTTGTAGTGTTGCTCGCATAAGCCTGATGATCTGAATAGTAAGCCATAACCGAGAGGATAATCCAACCTGCAAAAAGGAAAAGAAGACAAAAAGATACTAACTAGAACAGGGGTTAGTGGCTAGAGATATATCAAAAATATATAAAGCACAAAAAGGAAACAAGCTAAACCTAGTCTAAAGCCTCACACAAACGCTCGACGCTAGTCCCCGGCAACGGCGCCAAAATGATCAATTGAAAGTATAGCGGGGTTTTTACGCCCCAAACTACGGATGTCGTGTTCTCCACAGGGACTAGGCGACGACGACTATGCTCGGCTAAAGCTAGGAAGCACAATTTTAAGAGATAAATGCAGAAAATAAGAATCTAAGCTAACAATGATTGTTCCCGAAGATAATCCACAAAGAAAATGCAAAATAGCAAAGGGAGGTTCAGATATTACTTACTATCTTTTTGGTGTTTTCCTAGAACTTGAGAAATAAAAACTACAGGGGGACAACTTCAACAAAGGGAACTAACAAGACAAGAACACATATATGTATATAAAACTAGCAAGTATAAGACACAGGAAGGAACAAGATTAGGGACAGCATACAATTGTTTCACATCACATATACATGTCAAATATGTCACTGGTGCATAGCTAGCACATTGAACTAGAGATTAAAAACAATCACACCTCTGACTTACAAAATAAAATCACAGGTATATATGTATCACATCACAAACACACATATGTATATATCGCAAGAATAGTAAAATGGACATTAATCATCAGCACACAACAATATTTTTGATGAATTACACACACACACACACACACACACACACACATACTAGCGGAATACCAATTGACAAAACCAAAATATGATAGATCAAGTATCTCTCAAAGTAACAAAGCCTC
The DNA here is from genome assembly GCF_018294505.1 of Triticum aestivum. NCBI lineage: Eukaryota > Viridiplantae > Streptophyta > Magnoliopsida > Poales > Poaceae > Triticum > Triticum aestivum. The sequence continues at coordinate 420,782,678 of NC_057795.1, read as the reverse complement.
AACTAGTCAGATCTCAAAACACATACACTATATTATACAAGTACTTAAACAGAGCAAACAGCAGATTGCAAGTACACTTCAAATCTGAATATTACATAAGCATCTCAAGGCACAAATCTGAATATTACACAAAGTTCACCTAGCAGTTTTCAGAAATTTGCAAGAAGTAAGAGAGGAGAGAAGCAGCAGCAATTTTAGTTCAGAGAAGAACTAGGAGCAGCAAGGAGAGAAGAGCAGCAGCAGGTTCGTGGGAGAGGGGGCAGCAGCTGTAGTAGGGGTTCAAGGAAGAAAGAAGATGCAGCAGCAGGGATGTGAGGAGAGGGAGCAGCAGCAGTTTTGGAGAGAAGGAGGAGCAGCAGTGAGGGGAAGGAGAGGAATCAGCAGGGACACAAGAAGAGGAGCAGCAGCAGCGGAGGGCGCAAGAAGAAGCGGCAGCAGCAGCAAGGGTTCATAGAAGGAGAAGCAGCAAGCAGTTTGGGGGACGAGGAGAGGTGGAGGAGCAGCAAAGGGAAGAAGAAGTTGGGGAAACAGCAGGGAGAGGCACGCCGGCTGGAGGGAGAGGTCGCGCGAGGCACCAGACCACCGCGTCTGGTAGGGCGCGCGAGGTGATGGTGAAGGCGCGATGGAGATGGAGTGGTGCTGGTGGTGCTTGGCACGGACGGTGGAGATGGATGGCTTCGGGGAGTGGTGGATGGAGATGGTGATGAGGTGGGAGGCGCACCACCACGCCGGCCTGGCCGTGGCGGCGGCCGGAGGTGGAGAAGTAGGGTGAGGGAGATAGAGATGCCAGGCCTAAGGGGATCTTAGAAGATGGCTGGGGATTTTACCCCTCCCGATCAGATCTGCATTCTCCTTGTTTAGCCCTCCTTGTTTTCTTCTTTCTTCCCAAGTTGGTCCCCTTCTTCTTCAGCTAGCCCCTGTAGGTTAATTCTTCTTCACACTCGAGTCCCTCTGCAAAATGCAGCAACCGCAACCTCTTAGACACTCCAATATAGAAGGATTTGGGCCTTATCGCCCTTTTCTGCAAAAGATGGAGTAGTGTTGTAAATGTGACATAATATGAGTATTTGAATATCTTTCGAGTAAATAATGTGAAAATATGATTACAATTTGATGCAAGAAGGCTAAAAATATTATATGAGGAAATACTCTATCAGTACCTCAGACTGGGTGCAGTCGAAAGCTAGCGTTCTTAAGGGAATATTCGGTCGGTGAACTAAAGATGATTTCCCACTCATTTATCTATCCGCCCGCAGATGCTTTTCTGCTCTTTTCGCAGTCCGGACATGCACTTTAGGGCATGCCTCCCCAAGGAAAGGAACCCCTAACGGAACTATTCTCCTTGGAAGATGTTTCTTACTAACCATGTAATATAACATAACTAGTTGGGCACTTGTCTGTTCAAGCACTAATGACCCCTATGCCTGATCTCCACGCATGCCCCGGTTCTTACATAACCGAGAGGGTATTCGGACACACTCCGGACTATCGGGTCCCGAGGTTGAAGAGAAAAGGTCCGCCATGACAAACGATCTACAATCCGGCTAGAAGGCATTTTATATGTCATTTTAAATTACATAGTCAATTTGACTGGGTATATTCCTCTTCAATACCATCCAACAGGCTATCTAGTTTACAGTCCTGTTGGGAATATTTGGCGGCCAACTCTACCTGGCCGTACACTAAACTCACAGGGATCTCCTTCCCATCAGGCCCCACAGGTCCGACCTCAGCCATGTGGTTTGGGTCGGCCTTCGTGTACCGTGTCTTCACCATGGTCCAGGCCTCCCTGGCGCCTTGACGGCAGGCCGATATCTTCCATAATCGGAAGCGCTGATGTGCTCCCTTCAGCTTCTCTGCAAGCTCTCCAAGGCCTTCGGGCATGGAGACGGATGGCCACAAGGCCTGGACGACGCCTTGCATTACCTGCCGAACTCGTTCGTGCAGTTGTAAGAGCTCGGGAAGAAGGTCACCCGTAGAACTGGGCATTTCCTCGGCAGGCCGACCTGTCAGCATACCTACAGACATAACTCTGTCAATCGACTTCCTCGCCAAACTCTTTTTCGAAGTTCGTTCAAGCACTTACTAAAAATGTCGCGTCGAAGCCGCCGATTCTCCTTCACGGAGTCTGACAGCTGAGCACGAACATCCTTTAGTTCCTCGCCCAGCTGGGTGTTGGCATCCTGGAGCTTATTCTTCTCTTGCCTCACCCTCGTAAGCATGCTCTCGCCGGCCTTTAACCGGCGCAAGAGTTGTTGCTTGTCCGGATCCACTCCGGCGCCATCTGCAATGTTATTGTCAGATTTGCACACATGCCGCCCTTCACAACATACTAACCTTTCGAAGCATATATTACCAGAGGGGGTCTCCTTGGTCTCCCTCGTCGCAGCTAGTGCGGACTCAAGTTGGGCTTTGCACTCTTCCAGCTCCTGGGACAGTTGGATATTCTTTTCTGTAAGATCCTGCATAACAAATGATCCTTAAATCAATTATTCTAACTGTTTCAAGTCTCGGGGGCTACTCACATATATAACCATCAAATTTTCTCACCCGTATGTCTTTTAATACTGCTCTGTGGCTCTGGCTAGACCATTTTGAGCGGCACGGAGGTACGCATCTCCCGTATTAAAGGCATCCAATGCCTCCTGGGAGAAACAAGCGTCACGAAGAACTGTTCAGCGACGCCTGTGGTTCATGGCACTCTCCACCTCGGAATTGGTGGCAGATAGCCCGTCGCATCCTCTGTCGGAGGAGCGCCCAGTGCGCGCCTCGTGTTCGCCTCCTCTTCCGGACCCGGCCTTGGAGCCTGGTCGGTGGAGGCGCGATTGGCAACCTCTCCGGATATAGTCCGGCGAGCGCTCTTTTTCCTGAAGAGAGCACGAGCGTTAGTATACCTTGAGGGAATAAAACCTGGGAATAAAATCACGCGCCATACCGCTGCGCCGGCGTCTCAATCCGGACCACACTTCTTTTCAGCCTGCCGGGCCTTGATGCCCCTTGTTGGCTAGCCACCACAGGCTCGGCCCTCCGCCTCAAGGACTTCCCCTGCAAAAACGCCATTGGTTATGGTGGTCAAAAATAAGCACGGGTGAATCATCTTAAAAGTACGGGGACTTCGGTCTCGGTTACTTGTGAGGCTGGAAGTAGTCCGGGATAATCGGCCATAATGGCCACTAAGGTGTTGTCCTTGCTCAATAGATGAAACACCCCATCGATCAGCTCCACAGATAAGTCCGGGTCCTCTTGGGAGTCCGGGTCGAAGGACCGTTCCGGGTCCTCGGGTTGTGGAGGAGGGCTGTTTATCTCCTTTACAGCCTGGCGTAGCTCCTGCGTTAAAATTGCTAGACTGAATAATTAACTATGGGAATATGAAGCGGATGGGCGAGTGAAAGTGTCCGCTTACCCAGCTTGGAGGATTATACATAGAAAATCCGCCACGTGGGTTGACGCAGAGGAATTCCTCCTCTTCTCCCTTGTACAAAGCGGACAAGATCTTTATTAGAGCGGCAGCCGATTCCGGCCCCTTACGGCCGCACCGGGTGGCGTCGTCCTCCCCATTGAAATCCCACATGGGGTGGCCTCTATACTGAAGCGGCTGCACCCCCCGCATAATGCATGTGGCCATGACCTCGATCATGGTCAGTCCAGAATGAGCTAATAACCTTATCCGGCCCATCAGGTAAAGGATGTCCTTGTCATTTTCCTTCTGAGGGCTCCGTGGATGCCAGCTTAGGCGCTTCTTCAAAGGAGCATTATTAAACTCAGGGAGGCCGATCCGAACAGGGTCCGGCAGGGGGACATCTTCTATATAAAACCATTCTGAAGGCCAGTCTTCGGACGTCTTCTTTGGGGTTCCGGATAGATATCCGGTCCCAGCGATGCGCCATAGTTCGGCTCCACCCACTTGATATATCGACCCCTCCTGAGAATGGGGCACAAGGCAGAACAGCTTCTTCCACAGCGCGAAATGAGCCTCGATGCCCAGAAACAGCTCGCAAAGGGCTACGAAGCCCGCAATATGCAATATGTAGGCAGGCGTAAGGTTGTGCAACTGGAGGCCGTAGAACTCCAGGAGCCCCCAGAGAAACGGATGAATTGGAAATCCGAGCCCTCTTATCAAATAAGGGACAAGGCATACCCACTCTCCTATGGAGGGATTGGGGACGCTCTCCGCTTGCTCTCCACCATTATAGGTGGCAAGCCCGGCTCGAACCGGGACCATGTAGGCTGGGGGAGAAACCCCTTGGTTTGGAGCGCCACCAGCTCGCTGTGTGGGACGGAGCATCTCTCCCAATCTCCAGGCTGAGGGCTGGGGGGTCCTAGAGGAGGAGCTGTGTCAACTGGCCATGATGGAATGGATCTCTGTCGAATGCACTCCGATGAATGCTCGCGGAGGGAAGATGGTGTGATCCGGATCTAAATCCCCGTCTCTTTTATAGGCGGCTCATTTGCGCAGCTAGGGGGGTAAATGAAAAAACACCCTGGCTTTTCGCATTCGCTTGACACGTGGAAGATGGCCATTATTGGGTACAGAAGCCAAGGAGCGCAACATTCACCGGAAGTCGGACACTATTCAACAGGTATATGGAATTTGGAGAAGAACCCACCTTGCAATGCCGAAGACAAATCTGCGTGCCGGACTCATCGTCATTGAAGCCCGGTTCGGGGGCTACTCAGGGAGTCCCGGATTAGGGGGTGTTTGGATAGCCGGACTATGACCTTTCGTCGGACTCCTGGACTATGAAGATACAAGATTGAAGACTTCGTCCCGTGTCCGGATGGGACTTTCCTTGGCGTGGAAGGCAAGCTTGGCGATACGATATGTAGATCTCCTCCCATTGTAACCGACTCTGTGTAACCCTAGCCCTCTCCGGTGTCTATATAAACCAGAGGGTTTTAGTCCGTAGGACGAACAACAATCATACCATAGGCTAGCTTCTAGGGTTTAGCCTCTCTGATCTCGTGGTAGATCTACTCTTGTACTACCCATATCATCAATATTAATCAAGCAGGAGTAGGGTTTTACCTCCATCGAGAGGGCCCAAACCTGGGTAAAAACATCGTATCCCTTGTCTCCTGTTACCATCCGCCTAGACGCACAGTTCGGGACCCCCTACCCCTGATCTGCCGGTTTTGACACCGACATCAACCATGGAGTCTTCTAGATTGTACATGTGGCAAAATCTGGTGGAATCTAGATGATATCCAACGGCCAGTAGTGCTCAAATTTGCCATCTTTGCACCATCGGATTGGCCTCATCCAACGACCATCTTTCAAAGTTAAAGTTATCCGCACACTATATAAAAAATATAAAATATAATATATATATATATAGGGGTATAGATATAGATATGTGATGCGAAAGCCACCCATCATATCCAATTAGAATAGTGTGTCCATGCACGGATGCAATATGGCCAAACGATGTCTGCCATCGGTATCTCAAATTCAAATCAGTCTGACCTTTTTCAATGTGTATACATTACAACATGCTTGTTTCCAAACCACATTACGCAGATCTCCGTTATATTCATGCATGCATGGGTTTCAAACATCATGATCACTTATTCAAATATTTGAATTCAACTTTAGATTGATAATGACCTCACCTAGTCTTTTACACCCACACAGTCGCCTTCTCTTTATAATTGTACCACTAAGTTACTCTCGTGCATGCATGCACACACACTACCAGTCGGCATTATCCATCGCACACATGCAATCTTTTTCTTCAGGTCGGTCTCCCATGCAGGCACACACACACATCCCCCTCTCCATCATATTGGGCATTCTTTATCTCTCACGTGCATGCGCAACGATCGATGTTCCTCTATGTGTGTGTATATAGCTAGGTCTTTCATAGTTTTCCACACAAACCGATCAATCTATATATCTAGTGAGGTCTCACCCTCTTTCCCACGTCCACATCGATCAATCTATACCTCTCTATATAGGATTACATATATAGATAATACACCCACATTAATTATATATCCAATGTCCCCCTCTCATCATCCATGCCTTCCGCTTCATCTCTCAGACGCGCGCACAATGGCGAAGACAGGGGGCAGCAAGGGCCATGCGCCTCTAACATCACTATATATCAAGGCTAATATGAATGTGATCATTAGACAATTGCTGGTAAAAATGGTCTAAGTTGATGAATTGGCCCTCCTCGTAAAGGATTAGCAATGCTTGGCCCCCTAGCTCATTTATTTTTCATGGCTCCTCCACTGCGGGCAACAACGCACGTTCTCACCCCCTCTCTCTAAATATCGGTCTCGCACTTGTGCACTCCTTCATAGTCTCCCTCCACTCGCCCCCTCGCACCATCTTCTAGCCCCCACCGGATTTTGCCACATGTACAATCTAGTAGACTCCATGGTTGAACTTAAGCATAATGCACAAACCTCAAAACAACAGTGGTTCTCCTTTATTCTAGAACCATCCGTATCATAACTGCCCAAACTTCTTTTCTAGTTGAATTGCCATTTTTTTTACTTTATGCTTTACAACACACAATTCCATGAATCATAAAATATATTAAGGGCTTCTTTGATTCAAAGGATTCTCAAAGGAATTTTGGAGGATTCTAATCCTTAGGATTTTTTCCTATCTTGGTTGTTTGATTTGTAGGATTGTAAACCATAGGAATTTTTCATATGATTCATTTGCACTAGATTTCATAGGAAACATCCCATCCACTCAAACCTCTTTGAAAGAATTCTGCTCTATTTCTATGCACAGTCAAACACTCATACAATCCTGTAGGATTCAAAATGACATTCCCCTCTAATCCCATATTTTTCCTATTCCCGCGTTTTGGAAATCCTACGGATCAAAGAGACCCTAGCCTTTTTACAAAAACTAATTGATTTTGAATCAGATGAACTATAAGAATTAAACGAAGGTCTACATCAGACATATATGACTCAGAGCTTATATGCTATAATGTGGTATTTATTCATAATTTGGCTGCAAAATCTGATACGCGGAATGCACGTGTACCATACTAGTACTTCGAGTATGTGCAAAACACGTAAATAGAATTCCAATGGCATGCTACACAGTGTCTCTATTACAGTTCATTAAGCCATGTGGCACATGTGGAGGCGTTGTCGCGACCTCCTTGTGTGGGTTGATTACAGTGATGTGCTGTTGGTTCCATAAGAATGTACTCGTCCTCTATGAGCCACACTGGCGGTACATGCACGAAGCGAAGGTGTGCACGCACGCCACGCATGCACTCATTCCCTCGCATGCACACGCCGGTACACGGGCGGATGCAATTTTGTACCAAGATCCACCCCATGTGATACTTTGACGCGTGTAAAGTCCTTCTCTTCATTGATGGTCAATTAATACAGCGCATGCAAATTGAGTGGACATGAGGGTGGAAGAAAGACATTACTACTCCACAGCGCACATGTGAGTAGTTAAATTATGGGTTTATAGTAGTACTTCCATTGGTCTCCTTCGTATTTTGTGCCAATTTTTTACAGTAACATAATGTTTAAGCATTTGAGCAGTGTAGTCTACTTGAAATTTATGTTCCTCTAAACTCATCGGGAGCCGTTTCGGGCCTCAAAACCAAAACCATCAATTCATCTTTACGTTGTTCCCATCACATTCGTAAGTACTAGTGCTACAATCAAGTGCAAGCATGCTCACACCTACTAGTACGTACCAAACTTGAACGTTATCCCACTATGCAGGTATCAGTACTAGTGCTAGTACTTAGGTTATAAAAAGGGGAACTACCCAACCGAAAATTACTCTACCTTTCCTCCTCATAAGTCCTTCTTTGTCCGTCCTTGCCATGGCCGGTGTGCAGAGCTCTAGGTCAAGAACTACTCATAACAAGGGAGTGGCAACCAAGGCTGCAGAAAAAAAAGAGGGCTCGCCGACACGTAGAGACCTCAAAAGATCTCTCACGGGCAGGCGATGGCTCCTAGGAGCGCCCTAGCCGCGGAGGCAAACATGTCGAGTTGGTGGCGCTGGAGTTGTTATCCCTCGACGACATGCCCGATCAGCTCAATAAGCACCTCAATAAGTAGAAGGAGTTCATCCACGGCTTGGTGGAGCTGCTGAAGGAGAGCCTCGACGACATGCCCACTGAGCTCAATAAGCAGGGGGAGTTGACCGCTGGCTTGGTGATGCTGCTGAAGAAGAGCATTGCCTCGGAGAAGAAGGCGGCCGATGAAATCCTGCAACTTCAGGAGGACAATGCAAAGCTCTGCCACGAGCTCGACCTGCTGAAGGAGAAGAATGCCAGCTGGAAGAAGCTACATGAGAATAGTAGTTCCTCGATGAAGATGTTGCATGCCCTCGTCATGGAACAGAAGGAGGAGTTGGCGAAGCTCCGCATCGAGCACCCGACTACTGTCAAGGTACGTAATGCGGCCATGGAACAGATGATGAAGGCTCGCATCAAGAAAACTCGCGTCATGGACAGAATGAAGAAGATGGCGGAGGAGACGCGTAAGGAGATGGAGGTCGTGGAGGCGATGAAGAAGCAGTTACGACTCCGCGGCAAATTAGATCATTTGGGGTGATAATCTTCCTTCTTCTTTTGCTCCTGTGTTTCTTCTTTTGCTTCGGGTGTTTCGCGGGACGTGTCATGTTCTCTGTGAGGCATGAATAGAACAAGGCTAACAATGAGATGACTAGCAAATTAGATCATTTTTTATCGCCATATGGCACTGGGCTGTCGTGTTTCGTTCTCCTCCATCATAGTACTACTCCAGTGGAAAACTTGAGCATACCGCATGGTTCTTTGCTCCTCCTTAGGTCGTCGGCACATTTATACGAGCAGTCAAATCACAAGGCCCCACCTTCCAGCAGTAATGAGCCGTCAAATCACAAAGGCCCTCGCCTCTCGTGAAAACGACCAAGCTAGACTGCCCCGCCCTCCAGCCTTTAAAAAAATGTATACTTTTGTACAGTGGCAGTATTGATGGATTGCGCCATGGAGCAAAACTAACAAGATGAAATTAAAGGAAAAAGGCGGTACATATAGAGAGCGCTCGTTGCCAAATTATGCATATACTACTATTAAAGAAATAAAGAAATTAGAGTACCTATTTAATTCTTGGGTTCTTATTATTTATGCCACTAGTTGTGTATCACTACTCAGTTTTTCCATTAGAAGTTACAACTACTCAAAAATGCCATCGATCCGTGAGATGCCTGCTCAAAAATGCAATTAGATATATCAAAAATGCCATCGTTAAGTTGCATGTTTGCTAAAAAATGCCATTAGACATTGTTATTTTCACGTCAAACCCGTTGACCATGTTACATGACAAAAATAAGCCGATTCTCACAATGATAAGTGTGGCCCCGCTAGTTAGGAGTAACCAAGCGAATAATTTTACAGGAAAATAAGAACGCTATTGGGATCAAGTAGGGCCCGCACTTTATTTTACTGTAGTGAGATAGAGGGAGAGCTGGCATGTTGGTCCATCGGTATTTATGTCATTGTAACATGGCAAAAGAGATTTGAGTCACAACAATGGTGTCCAGCACAACACACCCCTCAAATAAAACTAAGCACCCTGGAATTCTTTGATAAAACTAAGCACCCTGAAATTCTTTGCAACTAAATTGCTGGCTATGTGATGTTGGCCGTATATATAGTACGTATATAATGTGAAGAAACAAGTGGTAGTACTATACCAACTAAAAGATGAAATGTAAGAAATATAACGAGAAGAAACATAACATAGTTCTGCTGTGGGCTCAGCACAACACACCCCTCAAATTAAACTAAGCACACCTAAAATTAAACTAAGCAAATAATCTGGTAGACACTCCACTAGAACCACCATGAGCAATGATACGGCCACCTTACTCGGAGTCCTCATCCATGTCCTCAACTTCGTCCTTGTCCCTCTTCCTCTTGGCCGATACTCCTTTGCTTGAACCGCACACTTGGCTCTTGCTCTTCATCCAACCCTTGTAGATATTGTAAGAAAGGTAGCCATCCATTGCAGCGTACTGGATGTGGTTTATATCTAGTACATTCCACTGCCATGCATGACGATGAAACGTGTGCGGAGGTTTCTCCAGTTTACCGTATGAAGGATGAACCATTGCTCCTGCTAGGGTCAGCATTGAAGGTTGATCACGGGAGGGCAGCAGCCGATTCTTCTGGAGGTCGAAGGGGTTGCCTACAATGAGTCCTATCCTACCTAGGATTCTTCTGTTGTTCGTAAAGTCTACAATAACAAATTTGACCAGGCCGTCCTTGAGGAAGTTCTTAAAATCCTGGCACTCAGCGTCGGCATGGTATATGTGGTAGACCAAGCATAAGTCATGCACGCAAACCTGGATCACGGCGGGCTTCTTCTTCTCTTCCTCCTTTAGATCCTTCTCTTGTCCCAGGACTGTTGTGTACTCAACATCTAGCCCAATGACCCACTCATCATTTGAGTTTTCGAACATGCATTTGAAGTGAGCAAGGCATCCTTTCACCGTCGCGGAAGAACGGGTGTAGATGACGTCGAACTCATCGTCGGTGATGGTTCTAACCTTGTACTCACCGCTGATCATGGAGATTTGGGACGCCATGGATTTGGGAGGAGGGTTAGGATTAGTGGAACTGCCGTAATGTGAAAGGACGGGATGACTAGGAGCAAACTGCCGTGATGTTAAAGGGCGTCCGGGGACGAGTAGGAGCAATCTGTCAGTGGTTTTCGATTGTAAAAATGCTGAGTGGGGCGTGCGAACGGCAGGGTAGTGGCTTGCCTGGTGGATAAATGGATTCATGCACAGTACTATGGGGGCCCAATTAGATGTCATGTCTACTCGACGCCCAATTAAATGGCTTTCGATGTCATATCAAGCGTTGGGAAAATTACACGTGATATGAAGCTTTCCATTCTCGCATAATACGGGCTTCCGAGAGCCCTTGGATCTGAGATCGAACAGTTGCATGATGTGATTCTAGACCTATGAGTGAATATTCTATCCTAGAGGGTTATTCTGCAAATTTTCGGCAACTTAGCATGAGATCGTTCGATCTCAGATCCAAGGGCTGCAAGCAGCCCGTATCATGGTCGCGCCTACCACGACCGTCACCTATCTTGCGCGGTCGCGCCCTTGGAGATTTAACATGGTGCATTAGGCCCTCTGATGTTGGCATGTCATACATAGTCATCACTTAGTCACTCATACTACAACAAGTTTAGCTATAAGGTTGGCTATAAGAGTATTTTTTTACTTCTCTCTATCTCTTTCTTCGTAGTATTATTGCATTTGCCAAGGAGTGACCTCTTCCAATGAAATGGTGCTTAGATGAGGTGCTAAGGGCATTAAATGGCTTAGCAATCAAGTCCCCAATGCATAGGTGCTTAGTTTTTTGTTGCTAAGTTTGCTTCATTTAATTAGCTATAGACTCAAAATTGTCTTTTCACCTAGGTACACGCGCTTAGCACCGTTTCTTTTTTGGGTCACCAAACTAGTCTCTCTCTTCTTAATTAACTTGCCACATCAGACTTTATGCCTATGTGGCAAGCTTAGCACCTGTAGGAGCAAGTAAGTACAATAGTGGGCTATAAGCCCGCTTTACATGGCATTTTTGCATATGTGGAGGAAAGATGCAAGGAAAAAGTGGAGGAGTGGGCTCTCATGCAAGAGCCAGCCTCTACATGGTGGAGCATTGGGAGAGGCACCTGTATGGAGGTGGTCAGGAATAGGGAGACTCACACCGGTCGTAGCGTCGCAGTTAAAATGATAATGGCAAGTCAAATCATGGGGCCCCTTGTAGGACCTTGAGAAGAAGTGTAAGTAAGTCTAGAGGGGGGTGATTAGACTACTTTACCAATTAAAAATTAAGCCTTTTCCCAATTTTAGTTTTTGGCAGATTTTAGCAATCTTAGCACAAGTCAACCAATCTTCACACAATTCAAGCAAGCATGCAAAGAGTATATGAGCAGCGGAAATTAAAGCATGCAACTTGCAAGAATGTAAAGGGAAGGGTTTGGAGATTTCAAATGCAATTTGGAGACACGGTGATTTTTGAGCCGTGGTTCCGGTAGGTGGTGCTATCGTACATCCACGTTGATGGAGACTTCAACCCACGAAGGGTAACGGTTGCGCGAGTCCACGGAGGGCTCCACCCACGAAGGGTCCATGAAGAAGCAACCTTGTCTATCCCACCATGGTCGTCGCCCACAAAGGACTTGCCTCACTAGTGGTAGATCTTCACGAAGTAGGCGATCTCCTTGCCCTTACAAACTCCTTGGTTCAACTCCACAATCTTGTCGGAGGCTCCCAAGTGACACCTAGCCAATCTAGGAGACACCACTCTCCAAGAAGTAACAAATGGTGTGTTGATGATGAATTCCTTGCTCTTGTGCTTCAAATGATAGTATCCCCAACACTCAACTCTCTCTCACGGGATTTGGATCTAGTGGAAAGATGATTTGAGTGGAAAGAAACTTGGGGAAGGCTAGAGATCAAGATTCATATGGTAGGAATGGAATATCTTGGCCTCAACACATGAGTAGGTAGTTCTCTCTCAGAAATGGTGAGTTGGAAGTGTAGGTTTGTTCTGATGGCTCTCTCCACGAATGAAGAGGAGGTGGAGGGGTATATATAGCCTCCACACAAAATCTAACCGTTACACATAATTTACCAATCTCGATGGGACCGAATCAACAAACTCGGTCGGACCGATTTAGTAAACAATTTCATCGTTAGGGTTTTCGGTGGGACCGACATGCAACTCGGTGGGACCGATATGGTTAGGGTTAGGGCATAACGTAATCTCGGTGAGACCGATTACACAAACTCGGTGAGACCGGTTTTGGTAATTAGCTAACCAGAGAGTTGGTCAGGCAAACTCGGTGGGACCGATTACTCAAACTCGGTGGGACCGATTTGGGTAATAAGTTAACCAGAGAGTTTGCATTGTAATCTCGGTAGTACCGATTGCTCAAACTTGGTAAGACCGATTTTGATAATGGACATACACAGAGAGATTACAATCCCATCTCGGTGAGACTGAGATCCCTATCGGTGAGACCGATTTGCCTAGGTTTGTGGCAGTGGCTATGACATCTGAACTCGGTGGCGCCGGATAGAAAGAATCGGTGGGGCCGAGTTTGACTTTTGGTTTAGGTCATATGTGGATGTGGGAAAGTAGTTGATGGTTTTGGAGCATATCACTAAGCACTGTGCAGCAAGAAACTCATTAAGCAACACCTCATCCCTTCTTGATAGTATTGGCTTTTCCTATACACTCAATGTGATCTTGGATCACTAAAACATAAAATGCAGAGTCTTGATCTTGAAGCTTGAGCCAATCCTTTGTCCTTAGCATCTTGAAGGGGTTCCACATCCTTTAGTCCATGCCACTCCATTGTTGAACTTGTCTGAAACATACTAGATAAAAGTGTTAGTCCAACAAGAGATATGTTGACATTAATTACCAAAACCACCCAGGGAGCACTTGTGCTTTCTCCCCACCTATCCAGCAGTAACACGATGTCAAATCACACAGCCCTGCGTTTGCAGCAGCCTACTCCCTCATCTTCTCGCGTCTCTACCGAACCGACTAGGCAGAACTGCCCTGCCTACCGCGCAGGAAAAGCCCTGCCCTCGACTTTTAAATAGTACAGTATACTAATTTTGTATCCATGGATTGCGCCATGGAGCAAAGCCTCAAGAAAACGGTGGTACACATGTATGGAGTATACAGTACACCCGTCTCGTTCGCGTCACACCCCAAACGGTCGGTCGGTCTGGCATGCCGCTCTCCAAATGAAACACGCGTCATATTGCGTTTGCACACACATGTGGGGCCACAATTGAGAACCGACCATAGACTCATATTGCATTGGAACATGTGATGTTACAGTAACTAGCTAAGTTACTCAAACTACCTCTCACCTCATTAACTCATTGCCACATAAGAAAATTTGTTGAGTTGGACTCGATGTTACTGCTGAAGTTACTACCACTGTGGCTAGTCTAATGACGGCACATTATAATCTGGTGCTTCAGATCAAAATGACGACAACTGCGCCTCCGGGGCACGCGCATGAAGACTTCTCAATAGTCATTGACGAGGTCAAGCCGGCTCCGGTAGACAAAAGAAAACTAGTACTCCACTATATAGGTAGGAGCCTCCACGCTTGCTTGTTAGTGTTGCTATCGTCACACTGTCTCATCCTCTCCAGATCTAAACACGACAGCGGTGGCCACACTCTCTCTCTCCTCACGGCTGGTCACAGATCCAGCCGGATCCTCTCTACCGAGGAAGGTGAGAAGGTGAAAGGTTCACGCGGTCGTCCTCAGCGACGGCTCTGACCCATTGCCGGCCCATCCTGATCGGCGTGCCATGCCGTTCTCTCCCAAGCATCGCTGGCGAGGGAGGGCCTTCGACCCCTTCTTCCTCGCTGCCGTAGTGTGGGCAGATCCGGCCATCCGCTGCCCACCTAGCGACATCCCGGCTACCCTCATGTATAACTTCCTTTGAAACTGGCCTTGCTCTACTTCCCGAGCTCCTGACGTTGCTGCATTTGTATCTTTTACTATTTCTCAGGCCCCCTCATAGATAGGATCGATCGGCTATTTGAAAACCACCTATTTTTTTTACTATTAAGAGGTAAAACTAGTTCATACACTCGAATCTAGTACTACTTGGTTCAAACAAGGAAGAAAGGGGGTGGGGGTGGGGGAAGATTTGTTACCTGAATCTAGGACTTGGTCGAAAGAGGAAATAATGGGGGCGAAAAGTAGCAGAGACTGGCTATCCAACTGGTCTCTAGGTCTCTAGGTCTTATGTAATGGCACTAGTAAAATGTAGCAGTCGCACTGTTAAAAGTAAGGACATGTTAAACCAATGTTGTTTTCAATGTAATGCCTCCAGTAATATGAATCAATGGCACTTTTTTCATGTCCCGCTAAATTTCCCATTAAGATAAGTTGCTTCTTTTCATTAGAAATGCAACTGTCCTGGTCCGCCTCCTCTCCCATGCCCAAATACCAACTCTGTAGCAGTTGTTAATGTAATGTTGCTGGTAAAATGAAGCAATGGCACCATTAAAGTAATGTCGTATTTAACGATTGTCATAGTTAATCCTAATGCCCACACTAATATCTAGCAATGTTGCTGCTTTAGAAATTGCTACTGTCCTTGTAGGATTTCCATTCAGATAAGGAACATGGTTCTTTTCATTTGATGCATGTTTCATCACTTGTTAGTCACCCTCCTTTCCACCTTTTTTGTGCAAACAGAGATATACATTTCACGCTTGATCTTAGTTGAGCTGCACAAATGATATCCAAATTATAGTTGAACATTCTAGGAGCTTCACGACCAACCTTGATGTTGCTCAATTTTATAGCAACTAATGAAGAAGAAGCTCTATGGGTTTCGTTTTCTAATGGAAATGGAACCGGGGCTGGAGCCCTTTTCTTAAAAAAAAAAGAAGTTGCTAGCTCATGGGATTCATTTTAGGTGAACTGCACCAAAAGGTCCCATGAATTGAATCATCCATGTTGGTGACTGGTGTCATCCCTTCTATGATGGCGTTGACTGCAGATATGGTTCCCATCATGAGGTATGTTCCTTTTTGGTCTGACCGTTTGCCAAAGATCCTGCATGTTGATCCTGCAGTAATGTTATTATTTTGCACCTTAATCTAGTGGCACTATTAATTTGAGGCAATGTGTTGGCACTGCTAGTGCCCCTATTTTTTTATATATCGAAAGAGGGGGTTCCCTCCGATTTCATTAAAGAAACCCAACCATAGAGAACCATTATCCAACAACATTTGAGTGTAAACTAGCAGTTTTGCAACTACTACTAGAACGGACTAAGTACTAGCAGGAGACAAGTTCGCCACATAAGCTAGGCAAGTGGGGGGACGCATCACTAGCTCGACCAAGTTTGGATTACAACCCAAATGCTACCACAGAAACATCAGGGGGAAGATAGGGACTGAAAGAGCCAGCTTCAACATCCCAGTCTAAGCACCCCCGACCTCCATCCTTGAGACGGACGGTACACCCCATTTGCCACCTGCTCGACCCTAGTGTCACTGATAAAATGAAGTAATAATACAGTTAAAATAGAGCGAGTGCCCTCTCTATCATTTCATTTCCAATGTAGATAAAGAAAGTGCTTCTCTTTGTTAATGTATGTTTCATCAACTAGTCTCATTGTTAATGTTTAAGCGTTTCTGCAAACTGGGGTGCTTAATTTTAGTTGATCTGCACAAAAATAGAGACTTGAATATCTCAAGGCCCCTCCTTGTACTACCGCTATACACTGATGTTCATCACTGGCAGAAGGTGTATCGGGGAGACTTGGGACGATTTCCAGTATGAGGCGTACCGTATGAGGCGTTGCAGGGCCCATCTTGCCCTCGCAGCATGGCATACTAGGATACTATCTCAATATTTTTCTTCTATTTATTAGTGTATGTCTCATCAACTAGTGCCACTATAATGTAAACACACTTTTTCATTATCTGTGCAAACAGGGTTATTCAGTTGCATTTTGGTGGAACTGCACAAATGTATAGATGGAACCGGCATATATGCAGAGTGCGAGGTGTGCCAAGTAAAAATTACCGACACCAACCATGCTCCATGCACACATTGGCATCCACCACGACCAGTGGGATGTGTGGCGCTCTCTGTGGACGGATCTTTCCCGGTAGCAAATCCTCTAACCAAATACTAGTAGCTTATATTGACAGTTTTCTAGGGAGTACTCTTTCCTGAAAGAAGCACCAATCTATTTTTCTTTATTTGTACACAGTGTCACAACTTTGACCCAAAGGTCCAGAGCTATTTTAGGGTGATTGGCGTAGTACTCGGAGACTGATTGTAAGCATGATTTTCATTAGCTGTCACACTAATTGTAAGCATGAGCAGATGGAAGATTAGGTTTGTGCGAAGCTTACCTTAAATCCTACCGCCGCTGTTGAAACAAGGCGAGCATCGAGGGAACCGTGGAGAACGGCGGGGAAGCGACGTCGCACCATCCGACCTCCTCTTGCGGTGGGAGAACGAATACTCCTGTGGCTTCGGCTGCCTCTGCACTCTCACGTACGGCACACCATACTCGATCGATTCGTTATCCTCTGGGTGCTCGACCTTTAACCTGTACACCCACCACCTCCGCCTGACTTTGGCCTCGGGCGAATCTGTCTACTCCATCGCCTAGAGGAGATACTTGATGAACACGAAGGACTGCGGTGTGACTGCCGCCGAGGAGTACATCGCCGCCCTCATCGCTATCGTCTCGCTCTTTCGCATACATTGCCACATGGCCCTCATCGTCCTCGAAATCTCCCACTCATTGTCAAATCAAGTAAGGATCTCCTTCAACCTGTCTAACTTTGCCTGGTCGCCGCCGGCGATCTACCTGATTCGCTACTGCATCCTCTCCATAGATGTCCTTTTGAGTGGTCTGGTGCTAGCTTTGGAAGATGGGAGGAGAGATGGTGGTCTTGCAATAGAGAAGAGGGAGAGGTGAGACGGTGGTTTTGGAATGGAGATGATGGAGAGGAGAGGAGGTGGTTTTGCAATGGAGAAGAGGGAAAGGCAAGACAGTGGTTTTGGAACGGAGATGATGGAGAGGAGAGGTGGTGGTTTTGCAATGGAGAAGAGGGAGAGGCGAGACGGTGGTTTTGGAATGGAGATGATGGAGAGGAGAGGAGGTGGTTTTGCAATGGAGAAGAGGGAGAGGAGCGTGCGGCAGCGATTTAGGATTGGACGAGAGGGCCGGCACGCTGTGAGTGGATCAAAATCAAAATCAATTTACCCTTCAATTAAGCAAGCGACCCCACATTTACTAGTCTCCTTTTTATTCTGGGTCATAATTGACCATGATTTTTGCAAATAAAATATATGTTATATGTGGCAAAAATAATATAATTTGGAAGTACATTCAGATATGAACCAAACGATAATTTTTTTGGTGACATCCATTCACATTTTGCTTGTCAAATACAATATGTGGTCAAACTTTGACCCAAAATACGCAAAACAAAAAAATACTTCCAAGACCGGCGCCGCTCTTCCACTCTTCTCCTCTTAAACCACCGCCGCTCTTCTCCTATTCCAATCTAAATCTAGCGCCACTCCTCTTCTCTTCCATTTCAAAACCACCGCCTCTCCTCTCCTATACCAATCCAAAACCAGCGTCGCTCCTCTCCCGTTCTAATCCAAAACCAGCGCTGCTCCTCTCCTCTTCCATTCAAAAACCATCGCCGGCGAGTGAAGGTGTTGTGGAGAAGTAGATCGATGGAGGAGTACAACCAATATGTGAGGATCGCAGACGGCGACCCTGTGAAGCTAGCTAGGATGTTGGAGATACAGTCTTGGTTTGACAACAAGGACCAACTAGCGGCGACGACGACATCCATGGCCAAATATCAGCAACAAAGCGAAAAGGCGGCGATACTCCCTGAGGGAGTCGCGCGGGAGTATATAGAGCTGCTCCTCTAGGCCATGGAGCAAATAGATTCACCGAATCTGATCGTGAGGGAGCGGTGGTGGGAGTATCGATCCGAGATGGAGCATCCACCGGAGATTGAAGGATCGAGCATCTACAGGGTGCCATTTGTGAGGGTGTCATGCCAGAGCGAGCCGGTGGAGTCTTCATCGACCGAACCCAACTGCAAGAGGATAAAAGTAGTTGGCCCGATGACGCTTCCCCGCCATCCTCTCCCTAGCCGTTCACATCATCTCACGGCGCGGCTGTCTGCCACCGAGGAATAGGAGGGGACTGCCCCCCCCCCCCCCCCCCCGCCCAATAGTCGGGCAGGTTGTGAATTCTCAGGAGGAGCTTAGGGTTGTCAGTATTTGCAGGTTGTGAATTGTGTTTTGTGTTGTGTATGTTGAGAGTACTTTCAGATATGAATGTCTTTTGAATTTTAGATTTGTAGTATTGAGCATATGAAGTATTTTATGAATTCTAGAGACCTATTTTTAGCACTTAATAAAATGTAGTTTCATAGGAGTATAAAAGTGCAGACAATGTGATTCTCACAGAAGAAACTGCAAGTTTCAGTTTCACATAAGAAACTGCAAGTTCAGTTTCAGATAAGAAACTGCAACTTTCAGAGGCAGAGCATTTATATTAACACGGCCTTTTCAAATAGTGTTAACATCATGTTGGAAGTTTTATTCATGGTCGAAAATGGAACTACCAGGTAGTTAACATCATGCTGATCAACATTCATGCATAGCACATCTTCATATAATGCACAATGAAAAAGATAATGCTATTTTCAAAATGCCCACACAATGTCGAGTGTGCGAAAAACAGAGAAAATGGGGGACGAAGTTTTGACAAGTGTTGGACGTGGTGTGCGTAGGTGACAATGGAGACCCACATGTCAATAAAGGCAAAGGCAAAAAAATTGGAGATATTTTCCCTGCATCAGGTGGAATCGAACCCAGTTGTCGGGTAGTGTGACTTGGCCACTAGGCTAGTTCAGTAGTCTCATTACTAATAAGGCACTTCCTCGGGTGGTTGGATCTCCTCCTATGCCTTTGTGCGCTCGCCAAGGCGCCGCTGTCTGCCGTTGTGAACATGCTGAACAAACAAGAGGAATCTGGAGAGGACTATACGTGGAGAGGCGGACAGTCGGGACCCACCAGGTCTATGGCCGTACGCAAGCACGTATCTCATTGAAAAAATACTTCCTCCTAATGCTATACTGACGTTGGGGCCCACGGGTTTGTCAACATAGTTACATTTTTTAGGTGCTTCAATGTAGTTACTATAGGAGATAAATTCACAACGAAGCCAGGAAGCTGGCAGGTATCATTTATTATCACTAGGGCAGCAAGTATCAGCTGGGTTTTGGGCTGCCCCGTCTAGGCTTTCTTTTTTAACATGTGCAGCCCACGACATGCCGGTTTGTATTTTCTTGAGGGCCGTCATGTATCGACCGGCCTATGAACCTCCCATCCGAGGTTTTATTTGAACATCGGCAGCCCAATTTATGTATTTTTTTTAAGAAAACGCAGAGGTATGTTCTATTTTTCGATATAAGAATAGAAACGCCTGGTCCAACTTATGTTTCCCTTCTAACTATAATATATATATATTTATATTATTTAATATGTTATTATATATTATTGTTATTGCCATCATATATTTAACAGATACTTACATATGTAAGAAACCAATATCCCACATCTTATTAACTTATAAAAATAATTTCTTAACAATAAAATACGGGATTTTTTTGGCAACGAAAATCCTGGTGATTGTGTACAAAAGCTTGGTAAGATTTAAGGACCAATGTAATAATAAATCACTTATTATTTAAATATATTTATAACAAAATGCTCAGCCCATGTTTATTTTTGATAACATTCCTGCGTCCAACCCAACATTATAATTAGAATCAGCCAAGCAAAATCGTGTATTTCGAGAAAGTGCAAATGGTTGTAATTTTTTAGGAAAAAAATAAATGGGCCGCATGGACGCTACATTATTTGTTCACCCAGCCAGCTAATGGACTATAATTATAAAAAAAAGATCAAATTGACTGTAAATTCTACCCCGCAAAAAAAAGAATGTAAATTCTGAAAAAATGGGTTGAATATGTGCCACATTTTTGGAGGCTGGAATGTGGGCCAATAGGTCGAAGCCAACACAAGTCATTGACAACTTAGTCAACAAATGATTCTGACATCGTTAGTCGTTGGATTTACATCCAATGACTGGCATCCATCTTCAATCTATCCTCTTCTTCCTCCAGCGCTGCTGGGACCACCTGCTCCCGCCTCCTGCTGCTAGCAGCTCTGCTTAGAACGCTTTGCTATGAAGCGTTACTCCACCGTTGGTCAGGCCATCCCTCCACCTCTCCACACCTCCTATTCTTCTCCACCGACTTCCAAACCACACCACACCAGAACGAGTTAACCCTCGTACACCTCTCCGTCTGCGACTCTACTCCTGTGTCTTCCCATCTCCGGCTCGTTGCTGTCCGGGGCCTCGCCATCGTCCACCACCTTGGATGCGCTCGACATGGAGTGGTTAACATGGTCAACAAACGACACCATCGAAAATAGATTGTGCATGGACAGGCTCATAGCTGGGTCCACGGCCGCACACAAGGAAATGCCTCTTTATTACGCACAAAATAATGATTCCTCCACCTGACAGCTGGGACCCACCAGAAGGGCCTTTATATTTCACGAAAAAAACTTCCCCCCACTGATAGGTCGGACCCACCAGCTATATCTTCGCACGCAAGTAAGTGCCTCCTTATTACGCACAAAAAATGAATACCCCCTGCTAGCTGGGACCCACCATAATGGGAGGCTGACTTGTGGGCCAACTAAGTTGACAGGGACGAAGGGCTTTGTCAACTTAGTCAATATGAACGATTCTAGCTCCAGTGACTGTATGATGTCCATCCAACGGCCGTAGTGCTTCTTCAACCTCTGGTCTTCTTGCTCCAGCCGCCCAAACCAGCGTTGGTCATGCCGCGTGCTCCTGCCTCCCATGGCCGGTTGTGATGCCACGGAGGCCTCACCGCCCCCTACTACTCCCACCGCTGGCCAAGCCATCCCTCTACTCACCCACACAACCTTTTATTCTGCGGCGACGGCAACCTCACACCGCAGTCGAACCAGTGAACCCTCATGCTCCTCTCCATGTGGGCATCCACTGTCGCGTCTTCCCCGGCTCCGCGTAGTCCCCTTCCTAGGCCTCATCGTCGTCCACTGCCCTGGTGCTCTCGGTGCGGCGTGGTCAACATGGTCAAGGAACGACTTCCATCGGAAGAGTACTGTACATGGAGAGGCTGATAGCTGGGTCCACGATAGTCGCAAGGAATTGGCTCCTTATTACGCGCAAAATAATTATTCCTCCAGCTGACAGCATGGACCCACCAGATGGGCCACTGTATTTCACGAAAAAAAATTCCCCCCTGACTGTTGGGACCCACCAGCTACATCTTCGCACGCAAGGAAGTGCGTCCATATTACGGGTAAAAAATGATTCACCCCCCTGACTGCTGGGACCCACCAGCTACATCTTCGCACGCAAGGAAGTGCCTAACAGTCGGGACCCACGTGGTTGAAGCAGATGTAGCATTGTCATTCTGGTCATGGACGTGTACGTACATACTGGTCAATGTAGAGGCTCGCACGTGTCGTAGTAGAGGCGCGCACGTAGCATGTACACGTACATACAGCGGCCAGGGTGCAACAAAGAAAATATGGCCATGTACGTACATACGGGCGGGGTCTCGAACGCCTACTCATGCATATGTACGGCCAGGGCTTGTGTACATAGCGGGTTGGAACGGAGAAACTGTGTCGTCGTCGTGTTCATGGGGAGCCAACCGGCTGGGTCGAAATGGAATGCATCATCGTGTTCATCGGGAGGGCTTGGACAGAAAAACCGATGGAAACGAGGCCCGTCATACCGCAGAATAGAGGAAACAGCCTTGTGTTCAGACGACCACGTTCGAAACGGAATCATGTTCATCGGGAGGGGTCTGGCGTACTCCTACAGTCGAAACGGGGTCCTGTTGATCGGTAGGAGTGTGGCGTACCGCAAACAAAGGAAACGACCTTGTGTTGGAGCGCTATGGTCGAAACGGGGGTCCTGTTCATCGGGAGGGGTGTGGCGTACCGCAAAATGGGACTCCACGGGGTAGTGTTCATCTCCACCATCGACCTTCTCCAGCCACCACGTGCTACTGTTCATCCACCGTTGACCTCCTCCAGCCTCCACCTATGACTGCTCATCCACGGGCTCCTGTCCATCCAGCCTCCACCATGTGCTCCTCCACCGGCTACTGTTCAACCAGCCCTCGCTACGGGGTCCTGTTCAACCACCCCTCACGGGCTACTGTTCATCCAGCCCTCCATCGGCTACTATTCAACCAGCCCTCCACCGGCTACTGTTCAACCTTCCCTCCACGGGGTCCTGTTCATCCAGCCCTCCATGGGGTCCAGTTCATCCATGCCCAACCGGCTCGATCGACCGGGTCTTGTTCATCCAGCGGCAACACCACGGGGTCTTGTTCATCCAACCCCCACCTAGAACTGTTCACCCCCCCAACAACGCTCACTGATCATCCAGAGGCAACATCGATCGACTTCAGTTAGCAGCAGTAGCGAAGGAATCGCTCGATCGGGTTCAGTTAACAGCCAACGATCGATCACTCGGGGTCAGTAACGCGTAGCCTGCAGTGCAATCGCTCGGGTTCAGTAGGCGAACGCCTCGCTCGGGTTCAGTTAGATCCCAACACCTCGCACCCACGCGCGTGTGTGTACGAGAGAAACACGCAAACCTCCATGCATCGCTCGACCCCGACAACCCACCATAACCGGGAACACCCTGATATTTTCCTCGCCCTCGCTTCTACCATAGTTTTTTCCGTCATGAATGGCCCAAAGAATGTCATGCAGCTGCGTCTCCGGTCCGCCGAGGACAAAAAGCCCATTTTATGTCATGATTTTTTGTCATAGAAGTAGGAGCCCACCACATCTATGATGATGCTGGGTTTTGTCACAATTATCGTCATAGAAGTGTCAAGTATGACAGAATCTTTTTTCGTTTGGCCCAAAATGTCATGGATGTGTATTTTTTTGTAGTGCTAGATGGTTATTCTGGCTTCCCTCAAATACCTATGTCAAAAGAGGATCAGGAAAAGACCACTTTTTTACTTGCCCTTTCGATACTTTTGCTTATATACGTATGCATTTTGGTTTATGCAATGCACCTGCTACCTTTCAAAGATGTATGACTGCTATATTCTCTGACTTTTGTGAAAAGATTGTTGAGGTTTTTATGGATGATTTTTCCATTTACGGAACTTCTTTTGATGATTGCTTAAGCAATCTTGATCGAGTTTTGCAGAGATGTGAAGAAACTAATCTTGTCTTGAATTAGGAGAAGTGTCACTTTATGGTTAATGAAGGTATTGTCTTGGGGCATAAAATTTCTGAAAGAGGTATTGAAGTTGATAAAGCTAAAGTAGATGATATTGAAAAGATGTCGTGTCCTAAAGATATCAAAGGTATAAGAAGTTTCCTTGGCCATGTTGGTTTCTATAGGAGGTTTATAAAGACTTCTCTAAAAAATTTAGGCCTCTCACTAATCTCTTGCAAAAAGATGGTCCTTTTGTTTTTGATGATGATTGTGTAGAAGCATTTGAAATACTTAAGAAAGCCTTGATTTATGCACCTATTGTTCAGCCACCTGATTGGAATTTACCCTTTGAAATTATGTGTGATGCTAGCGATTATGCTGTTGGTGTTGTTCTACGGCAAAGAGTTGATAAGAAATTGAATGTTATTCATTATGCTAGTAAAACTCTAGACAGTGCCCAGAGAAATTATGCTACTACTAAAAAAGAATTTTTAGCAATTCTATTTGTTTGTGATAAGTTCAAATCTTATATTGTTGATTCCAAAGTAACTGTTCACACTGATCATGTTGCTATTAAATATCTTATGGAAAAGAAAGATGCTAAACCTAGACTTATTAGATGGGTTCTCTTGCTACAAGAATTTGATTTGCATATTATTGATAGAAAGGGAGCTGAGAACCCCGTTGCAGACAACTTGTCTAGGTTAGAAAATGTTCTTGATGACCAACTGCCCATTGATGATAGCTTTCCTGATGAACAATTAGCTAGCATAAATGCTTATTGTAATACTCCATGGTATGCTGATTGTGCTAATTACATTGTTGCTAAATTTATATCACCTAGTTTCACATATTAGTAAAATAAAAAGGTTTTCTACGATTTAAGACATTACTTTTGGGATGATCCACACCTTTATAAAGAAGGAGTAGATGGTGTTATTAGGCGTTGTGTACCTGAGCATGAACAGGAACATATCCTACGCAAATGTCACTCCGATGCTTACGGAGGACACCACGCTGGAGATAGAACTGGACATAAGGTATTGCAATCCGGTTTTTATTGGCCTACTCTTTTCAAAGATGCTTGTAAGTTTGTCTTGTCTTGTGATGAATGCCAAAGAATTGGTAATATTAATAGACGTCAGGAAATGCCTATGAACTACTCACTTGTTTTGAACCATTTGATGTTTGGGGCTTTGATTATATGAAACCCTTTCCTTCCTCCAATGGGTATACACATATTTTAGTTGTTGTTGATTATGTTACTAAGTGGGTAAAAGCTATTCCAACTAGTAGTGCTGATCATAACACTTATATTAAGATGCTTAAAGAAGTTATTTTTCTGAGGTTTGGAGTCCCTAGATATTTAATGACTGATGGTGGTTCACATTTTATTCATGGTGTTTTTCGTAAAATGCTTGCTAAGTATGATGTTAATCATAGAATTGCATCACCATATCATCCTCGGCCTAGTGGTCAAGTACAATTGAGTAATAGAGAGATTAAATTCATTTTGCAAAAGACTGTTAATAGATCTAGAAAGAATTGGTCCAAGAAACTTGATGATGCATTATGGGCTTATAGAACTGCTTATAAAAATCATATGGGTATGTCTCCGTATAAAATGTTTTATGGAAAGGCATGTCACTTACCTCTCGAACTAGAACATAAGGCATATTGGGCTATTAAAGAGCTCAATTATGATTTCAAACTTGCTAGTGAGAAGAGGTTATTTGACATTAGCTCGCTTGATGAATGGAGAACCCAAGCCTATGAGAATGCCAAGTTGTTTAAAGAAAAAGTTAAAAGATGGCATGACAAAAGGATACAAAAGCGTGAGTTTAATGTAGGTGATCATGTTTTGCTATACAACTCTCATTTAAGATTTTTTGCGGGAAAACTTCTCTCTAAATGGGAAGGTGGAGGTCTATCATTCTGGTGCCATCAAAATCAACAACGCCAAAGGTACAAATCCGAAGGTGGTAAACGGTCAAAGAATCAAACATTATATCTCAGGTACTCCCATAAATGTTGAAACCAATATAATTGACACTGTAACCCCAGAGGAGTGCATAAGGGACACTCTTCAGAATGTTTCAGACTCCGAAAAGGAATAGGTATGTGGTACGGTAAGTAAACCGACTCCAAAACAGTTCTAATAGCAATTTCTTTCCGTTTTGGAATATTTAAAAAAATATGAAAATTAAAAGTAGTCTGAAAGAGACGCGAGGCAACCACGAGGCTGGAGGGTGCGCCCTACCCCCCCCCCCCCGGGGCGCGCCCCCTACCTCATGGTCACCTCGTGTGCCCTCTGGACTCCGTTTTGCACGATACTTCTTTTGGTCGGTAAAAAATCATTATATAATCTCCCAAAGGTTTTGATCACTGTACCATGACAAAATCCTCTGTTTTTGTTTTGAGTTGTTTCTGAAGTGGATTTAGAGCAAGATGTCTTCTCAAGAGACAGTCGGGGAGAGTCGGGTATCTCACCTGACACCGGGGCCAAGAGCAAACAACGAAGCTAACCACTTTGGGCCATCAACTGATGAAGAGATAGAGGCCGACTTGAAAAGGGTGGATGCCATGGAGGAGGATCAAGAAGTTACTTCTCGTCTTCAAGCCAGATTCATGCTGGAGGAATTTAAGAGCTCAACAATTCCCAGTTCGGTAATCCCTCCCAATGCTAGATTTCTTTCTTATGAAAATATAAAAAAGAGTGCTACCTTTTCTCCCGCAGCTATGAAACATCCATGGGTGAATGGAGCTTTAGCCACCAAGTGTAAACTTCGTAAGGAAATAATGGATATTAAGCAGAAAGTTAATAAGCTCGAGGAAGAGAATCACATCCTAAGGGGCATTGCTACCTCTTGAGCTTGCGTGGGTTTTCCCTTGAAGAGGAAAGGGTGATGCAAGAAAGTAGCGTAAGTATTTCCCTCAGTTTTGAGAACCAAGGTATCAATCCAGTAGGAGACGACGCACAAGGCACCGAATACATGCACAAACAATCAACAACCTTCACCCAACGCGATAAAGGGGTTGTCAAGCCCTTCACGGTCACTTGCAAAAGTGAGATTTGATAGAGATAGATAAACGGTAAAGTAAATATTTTTGGTATTTTTGGTTTATAGATTGGAAAGTAAAGATTTCAAAATAGTAGATCGGAAACTAGCAAGATGTAAACAAGATTCAATAATATGGAAAAGAGACCCGGGGCCATAGGTTTCACTAGTAGCTTCTCTCGAGATAGCAAGTATTACGGTGGGTGAACAAACTACTGCCGAGCAATTGATAGAAAAGCGCATAGTTATGACGATATCTAAGGTAATGATCATGAACATAGGCATCACGTCTGTGTCAAGTAGACCGACTCCTGCCTGCATCTACTACTATTACTCCACACATCGACCGCTATCCAACATGCATCTAGAGTATTAAGTTCATAAAGAATGGAGTAACACATTAAGAAAGATGACATGATGTAGAGGAATTAACTCAAGCAATATGATGAAAATCCCATCTTGTTATCCTCGATGGCAATGATACAATACATGCCTTGCTGCCCCTACTATCACTGGGAAAGGACACCACAAGATTTAACCCAAAGCTAAGCACTTCTCCTATTGCAAGAAAGATAAATCTAGTAGGCCAAACTAAACCGATAATTCGAAGAGACTTGCAGAGATATCAAATCATGCATATAAGAATTCAGAGAAGAACCAAATAATATTCATAGATAATCTTGATCATAAATCCATAATTCATCGAATCTTGCAAACACACCGCAAAAGAATATTACATCGAATGGATCTCCAAGAACATCGACGAGAACATGGTATTGAGAATCAAAGAGAGAGAAGAAGCCATCTAGCTAATAACTATGGACCCGAAGGTCTGTGGTAAACTACTCACGCTTCATCGGAGAGGTAATTGTGTTGATGTAGAAGCCCTCCATGATCGAATCCCCCTCCGATAGGACGCCGGAAAAGGTCCCAAGATGGTATCTCATGAGTATAGAAGGTTGTGGCGGTGGAAAAGTGGTTTCATGGCTCTCCCCGAAGTTTTTAGGGTACAAGAGTATATATAGGCGAAGGAACTAGGTCAGGGGAGCCACAAGGCGCCCACGAGGGTGGGGGTGCGCCTACCCCCTGGGCGCGCCATCCTGCCTCATGGCTTCCTCGTTGCATCTCTGACTTCATCTCCGAGTCTTCTGGTTTGCTTTTGCTCCAAGAAAGATCATCGCGAAGGTTTCATTCCGTTTGGACTCTGTTTGGTATTCCTTTTCTGCAAAACTCTAAAATAGGCAGAAAAAAACAGAAATAGGCATTGGTTCCTCGGTTAATAGGTTAGTCCCAAAAATAATATAAAATAGCATATAAAAGCCTATTAAACATCCAAAATAGATAATATAATAGCATGGAACAATAAAAAATATAGATATGTTGGAGAAGTATCAAGCATCCCCAAGCTTAATTCCTGCTCATCCTCAAGTAGGTAAATGACAAAAACAGAATTTTTGATGTGGAATGCTACCAAACATATTTATCCATGTAATTTTCTTTATTGTGGCATGAATATTAAGATCCGAAAGATTCAATACAAAAGTTTAATATCGACATAAAAACAATAATACTTCAAGCATACTAACAAAGCAATCATGTCTTCTCAAAATAACATGGCCAAAGAAAGTTATCCCTACAAAATCATATAGTCTGGCTATGCTCTATCTTCATCACACAA
Organism: Triticum aestivum; assembly: GCF_018294505.1. Taxonomy (NCBI): domain Eukaryota; kingdom Viridiplantae; phylum Streptophyta; class Magnoliopsida; order Poales; family Poaceae; genus Triticum; species Triticum aestivum. Next base: position 420,754,068 of record NC_057795.1, on the reverse strand, counting down.
AATATTTAAATCATGCACAATCCCGGTTTCAGCCAAGCAATTGTTTCATACTTTAGTATTTTCAAACTTTTTCTGTAGCGACCCGACCCGAATGGATCAAGTCTCTGTGCTCCGATGTCATCCCTGGATCAGTAATGCTGACACCACACAGTACTTCGAAGGATTTATAGCAGAGTAGCAATCACACACTTATTACATCGTTTGTCCAGAAGAGGACTTATTACAATAATCATGGCTTAAGGCCATCTAATAACGATAATAGTGGAAGACTTGGAAGATAAGTGAGTCCATCAACTCCAACGGCATCACTGAGTATAGAACCACAACCTAAAAGCACCTTATTCGTCGTCTGAAAAGTCTGCAACATGAAAAGTTGCAGCCCGAAAATGGGTCGGCACATGGAATATGCTGGCAATGTAACACATAGAGAGAGGTAATGAGTATTGGCTATACTACATGCATATTTGGCTGGTGGAAAAGCTCTATGGTTACAGTTTTTGCATAAAGCCAGTTTTTTTCCTACTTCAAAGGAATAAATTTATTTAACTATCATGGTGGTTGTTAAACATTGAGAATGGTTGACAGCATTCTCAATCCCAATTAAAAATACTCATTTAAAACCCAACAATATTAATTAGAAGTAACATGTTGAGATTCAACAGGATAATCCAAGTACTAGATACTCAAGACGTCCATAACCGGGGACACGGCTAATCATGATTAGTTTGTACACTCTAAAGAGGTTTGCGCACTTTTCCCCACAAGACTCGATCGCCTCCGCTTGGTTTCTCGCACTACATGGTGTTTAAGAAACGGATGACCGAGACATAGTCTTTCAGAAGCGCTAGCACCTTACGATGGGTGGACCGGTACACCTACATCCCCTACATCTGCTAGTCCACCACTATAAGAGTTCGCATGACTTAGTCAACTATGCCAGAGCCCATAATGGCTTGTGGCTGCACACGTAAGTTACTAGTATGAATTATCTTATGATCCCTTTGAGCCTGGGTGGCGGTCCATAGGAAAATCACACGGTACCCCGGGATTTCCAAAAAAACAGGCAATCACTGGATACCCCAGGTGCCTCAATCCACCCAGATGTGTATTTAAGTTGCCACCTTAGATAAACCATTAATTAACAATCTCACATCTGTCATGGATATTCACTCACCCAATCCACGTCTACTAGCATAGCATGGCATAATAAGCAAACGTAGAAGTAACTCCCAAAGGTTTCATAAGTAAACAGGTAATAGGTACTACCTCATCTACTTCCCATCCCACAATTTAATTAGATCCTAATCATGCAATGTTTGAGGATTGATCTAATGCATAAAAACTGGGTAGTAGAAAAGGTATGATCAAGTGTTACTTGCCTTGCTGACGATCCGCGAAACCTAGAGACTCGAAGTAACAAGCGGCGCACTCCGGGTGATCTATCGCAGACAAACAACAAGCATACAATAAGTACTCATCTAATGCACAGGTAAATCTCGAATAAAAGATCTAACCAGAAAGTTCAACTTAAGAACCCTGGTGGCAAAAGAATCAAATCAAAAGCAACGAAAGTCAAACGGCGAGGGAAAACAACTCGGTTCTAGCAAGTTGAAACTAGGTCAAATTTTACAGTAGCAAAACTTTGTTTAAGTTGATTAGTCGGAACGGCGGTTTCGAGATGAAACTCCAGGCGTTTGAATCACCTGATTCCGATAAACGAGCGAGAAGATAGACTAGAAAGAAAATCGGATCTGAAATCGCTATCAGAAAAATAGCGGAATAAATCCGATGAGAAAGAAAACGACGAACGGTTGAACGAACGGACGTTCATTAACCGAGGCAAACCGGTGATCACGTTCGTTAGGACGAACGGTCCGGCGAACGCTTGCTAAACAAAACCGGAAAGAAAAACCGGCGAGAAAAACCGATCTAGGGTTTCGGAAAGAAAACCGAAACGAAAAACCGATCTAGAAAACCGGAACGGAAACCGGAACGATTTACGAAAAACCGAACCGAGGAAAAGAAAAGGTGACGCGGCGCGGGGCTAGTACCTCGAAGAGGCGAGGGGCTCCGGCGGCGGCGGCGTTGGGCGGCGGCGGCGGTGGCAAGCGGCGGCGGCGCTGGTGAGGGCGGCGGCGCTGGTGGCGGCGGCGGCGGTGTAGGGCGGCGGCGCGGTGGTGGTGCTGCGCTGCTGCTGCTGCGGAGGAGAGGAGAGGAGAGGTGTTGGTTTGATGTGTTAGAGGGGGGGGTGCTTGGGTATTTATATTGGGGAGGGGAGGGTTTTGCTTGGAGTAGGGGACAAGAATTAGACTAGGATTAGGAATCCTAGGAACAAAAAACGGAATAACGAAACGGGTCCAAATCCTACTAGGATTTGTAAAAGAAAAGGAAACCGGGGCGGCTCCCTGGCTCCCTGGCGCGGCGGCGCTAGCGATGGCCTTGGCCTCCTGGCCGGCCGGTGGCTTGGCGGCTTGGGCCTTTGGCCCAAGGCGCTGCGGCTCTTTTTTTTTAAATCGGTTTCGCGCGCAGAAAAATACAGAAAAAAAATCTAAACGAACTCCAAAATTAATAAAGTAAAATTTCCCCGACTCCTAAAAGTGAGTCGAACAAAATGAACTTTTACTCGGGGCCTAAAATGCAATTTTTGAAAACACGCATTTTTCCCTAAGGCAATAAACTCCGAGAAAAATCCAAAATTTGATTTATTTATTAAATCTTCATTTTTCCTAAATTTTGGGAAAGTCATATTATTCCCTCTCTTATTTTTGATATTGGGAAAATATTTGAAGATAAAATAAATAAATCCAATGATCCTCTTTTCATACTTTTGAGAGAACTCAAATACGAAAATTTCGAAATCTCCAACTCTCTCCGAGGGTCCTTGAGTTGCGTGAAATTTCTAGGATCAACAAATGCAAAGAAAATATGATATGCATGATGATCTAATGTATAACATTCCAAATTGAAAATTTGGGATGTTACAAACCTACCCCCCTTAAGATGAATCTCGCCCTCGAGATTCGGGTTGGCTAGAAAATAGGTGAGGGTGGTCCTTGAGCAAATCTTCTTCTCTCTCCCTGGTGGCTTCATCCTCAGTGTGGTGGATCCACTGAACCTTGCAAAACTTGATAACCTTGCTGCGAGTAAGTCTGCTGGCATATTCGAGAATCCTGACTGGTTTCTCCTCATATGTTAAATCATCCTTCAACTGAATTGCTTCAAGTGGCACTGTATCTCTTAGCGGTACTTCCGCCATCTCGGCGTGACATCTCTTCAGCTGGGAAACATGGAATACGTCATGAACTCCTGACAGTCCTTCTGGTAATTCCAACTTATAAGCAACTTCTCCCATGCGCTGCAAGATCCTATATGGTCCAACGAAACGTGGCGCCAATTTTCCTTTAACTCCAAAACGCTTAACTCCTTGAAGTGGGGATACTCTAAGATAAATTATGTCTCCAACTTCATATTCTATAGCCTTGCGTTTTGAATCCGCATAGCTCTTCTGTCTGGATTGGGCTACCTTGAGCCTGTCGCGAATCAACTTAACTTTCTGTTTAGACTCCTTAATCAAATCTGGTCCAAACAACTGACGGTCTCCAACTTCGTCCCATGACAACGGTGTCCTGCACCTCCTTCCATATAAAGCTTCGAAAGGTGCCATTTTCAAGTTGGTTTATTAACTGTTGTTATAAGAAAACTCTGCATACGGCAAGTTATCGTCCCAACTAGATCCATAATCTAGGGCACAAGCTCTCAGCATATCCTCCAAAATCTGATTGACTCTCTCAGTCTGTCCATCTGTCTGTGGGTGAAAAGCTGTACTGAATTCTAGCCTGGTTCCTAACGTTTCATGCAACTGATTCCAAAACTTTGAGGTAAATTGAGTTCCTCTATCTGATACGATACTCCTCGGAACTCCGTGCAAACACACAATTCTGGTCATGTATATCTTTGCCAACTTAGCACTGCTATAGGTAGTCTTAACTGGAATGAAATGCGCTACCTTCGTCAAGCGGTCGACTATAACCCAAATCGAATCATAGCCTGAACGAGTCTTTGGCAAACCCGTGATGAAATCCATGCCTAGTTTATCCCACTTCCATTCGGGTATCGGCAATGGCTGCAACAATCCTGCTGGCTTCTGATGTTCTGCCTTCACTCTCTGACATACATCACAAACTGCTACATACTCCGCGATATCCTTCTTCATTCCGGTCCACCAGAACGTTTCCTTCAAATCCAAATACATCTTGGTATTTCCTGGGTGAATCGAATAGGGTGAATCATGTGCCTCTTGCAGAATCAACTTCCTGATCTCCGGGTCATTTGGCACGTAAATACGGTCCTCAAACCATAGGGTATCGTGCTCATCCTCACGAAATCCCTTTGCTTTTCCTTCGCTCATTTTCTTCTTTATATCCGCAATCTCTTTGTCCTTTTTCTGAGCTTCCCTGATTTTATCCATCAAGGTAGACTGAATCTCCAATGCTGCTACGTAGCCTCTCGGAACTATTTCCAAACATAGCTCACGAAGATCTTCTGCTAGCTCCTTTGGTATTTCTCCCGTCAATAGCGTATTGACATGGCTCTTGCGGCTCAATGCGTCAGCTACTACATTAGCCTTTCCGGGATGATAATGCAATCTCATATCATAATCCTTGATGAGTTCCAACCATCTCCTTTGTCTAAGGTTTAACTCTTTCTGCGTGAAAATGTACTTCAAACTCTTGTGATCCGTGTACACCTCACAATGATTTCCAATGAGGAAATGTCTCCATGTCTTCAATGCATGCACTACGGCTGCTAACTCCAAATCATGTGTGGCATAATTTAATTCATGAGGTTTCAGTTGTCGTGAAGCATACGAAACAACTCTTCCTTCCTGCATAAGCACTGCTCCAAGTCCTCGACGTGAAGCGTCGCAATACACCTCATAATCCTTGGTCTGATCTGGCAAAATTAGCACTGGTGAGGTAACCAATCTTTTCTTCAACTCCTGAAAACTTGCCTCACAGTCCTCAGTCCATATGAACTTGGTATCCTTCTTCAACAACTCCGTCATAGGCTTTGCAATCCTTGAGAAATTCTCAATGAATCTCCGGTAGTATCCTGCGAGTCCAAGAAAACTCCGGATCTCTCCAACTGTCGTTGGTGCTTCCCAATTGGTTACGGTCTCAACCTTTGTGGGGTCAACTGCTATACCTTCTCCGGATATAACGTGTCCAAGAAATCCAACTTCCTTTAGCCAAAACTCACATTTGCTGAACTTGGCATATAACTGATGTTCCCTTAGCTTCTCCAAAACCAATCGCAAATGTTCCTTATGTTCCTCTTCATTCTTCGAGAAAACCAAAATATCATCAATGAACACCACGACGAACTTATCCAAAAACTGCATAAACACTTTGTTCATCAGGTTCATGAAATAGGCCGGTGCGTTAGTTAGTCCAAATGACATAACAGTATACTCATATAGTCCATATCTTGTGGTAAACGCTTTCTTAGGTATGTCCTGCTCTCGAATCTTCAACTGATGGTACCCTGATCGCAAATCGATCTTGGAAAACACTTTAGCTCCTTGCAAACGATCAAACAGATCATTTATCATCGGTAGTGGGTACTTGTTCTTGATTGTTACTTCATTCAATCCACGATAATCAACAACCATCCTTAACGATCCATCCTTCTTCTCCACTAACAGTACGGGTGATCCCCAAGGCGAAGAACTTGGGCATATATAACCTTTATCCAATAGCTCCTTAATCTGCTTCTTGATTTCCGCCAAATCCTGTGCGGGCATCCTGTATGGTCGCTTCGATATCGGGCCTGTTCCTGGCAACAGCTCAATCAAAAACTCAATGTCTCTATCCGGTGGCATTCCTGGCAATTCCTCAGGAAATACATCAGGATAATCCTTCACTACTGGCACCTCTTCCTGCACAACTCCTGATAGGCAATTTACATGAGCTCTCCTCGGCTCATGCCGTGATACATACTTAATCCTTCTTCCTTCTGGCGTTGTGAGCAAAATCGTCTTACTTGCGCAATCGATGTTTCCTCCATACATCGACAGCCAATCCATACCTAGAATCACATCCAATCCTTGGGATTCCAGAACGATCAAATCCGTCGGAAACACATGCCTTCCTATACTCAATGGCACTTGAAAACATCCTTGTCTGGCCATATACTCCGCTCCTGGTGAGCTTACTAGCATAGGGGTTTTAAGAATCTGAGTAGACAGACTATACTTCTCTACAAATCCCCTTGATATGTATGAATGCGATGCACCAGTATCGAAAAGAACAAGTGCAGTAAATGACTTAACCAAAAACTTACCGATTACTGCATCGGGCTGAGCTTCAACCTCCTCCACATCAATGTGGTTCACCTGTCCCCTGTTGAAAGGGTTTGGCTTCTTTCCAGAGCTTCCATTTCCACCTTGGCCTTCGGGACACTCACTTGCATAATGTCCGGTCTTGGAACACTTGTAACAGGTGACATGGCTCAAGTCTTTCTTGGCTGGGGTTGTTGGTGGGGTCCGGTTCTGGCCGTTGCTTCCTCCATTCCCATTACCATTCTTGTGGCCATTATGGTTGTGCGAACTACTTCCTCCATGGGTATGCTGAAACTGCACTCCCTGTTTAGGGGTATAACGGGGCTTCTGCTGGGCTCCAGAGTTAAACTTCCCCTGCCCATACTTCCTCTTGCGATTTTCAATCTGCTGCTGCTTTCCTTCAATCATGAGGGCGCGGTCTACCAACTCCTGGTAGTTATTGAATCTTGCTACCATCAACTGCAGGCTTAACTCATCATTCAGTCCTTCCAGAAACTTCTCCTGCTTAGCTGCGTCTGTAGCAACGTCATCTGGGGCATAACGTGCTAACTTACTAAAATCATCCACATACTGGCCAACAGTCCTTCCTCCTTGGCGTAAGTTGCGAAACTCACGCTTCTTCATGGCCATAGCTCCTGCTGAAACATGGGCAGTGCGGAAAGCTTGCTGAAACTGATCCCATGTGACAGTGTCTACAGGGTAAGTGGCTGTGAAATTCTCCCACCATGCTGCTGCGGGTCCGTCAAGCTGATGTGCAGCAAACTTCACCTTCTCACCATCTGTGCATCCTGCAGTGGTCAACTCCCTTCCTATCTTGCGGAGCCAATCATCTGCTACAATCGGCTCGGTGCTACTAGAATACACCGGTGGATGCAGCCTAAGGAAACGAGTCAAGTGATCCCCAGGTGGTGGTGGTGGTGGGTTGTTGTTGTTGTTGCCTTGGTTCTGTACCAATGTCTGAATCAAAGTGTTCTGCTGCTGAATCAACTGGGTGATCTCTGGCGGGAAAACAAACTCGGGGTCGCGTCTCGGAGGCATCTGAAGGGTTTAGAAAAGACGAGAAATTAAGAAAAGAGTGGGGTCTAGGGAGAAAACACTACCCGAATGCTCATGAGACAAATGCACACAAAATCACTTCATTCATTCAATCAAAGGGCATACAACGGTCTAACTATCGCAAAGGTGCGTGTACTATAATGTTTACATGGAGGGAATACTACTAATATGTGGGGGTCATCTATTAATTTGAACCAGTGGAAGACTCCATGATGTCTGCTCCAGCTTCGTCTTCAAAGTCGGGCTCGCTTGGATCCGAATCGGTGTCGTCGATGATGATGTAGTTGCTCGGACAGTCGACGTACTTGTCTTCATTCTTGAGCTCCAATTTCTTCTTGAGTTCTTCAATCTCATACTTAAGATCGTTATTGTGCCTTACGACAGCTACGATCTCGTCCATGTAGTCCTTGCGTAAAGTCTTCATCTCTCCTTCAAGTTCGATGATCCTTCCCTTTGCATTCTTCAACTCTATCATATCATTGCACATCTGGTTCTCCTGGCATCAAATGTGCTGGTTTAACTCTTGGATGAAAGCTGCAATGGATCTATCCTTCTTGGTGCTGACTATCTCCCATTGTTCATCTCGGCGTCCGCAAATCTGGTAGATAGTGTCCTTGAGGTCTTCTTGATAAACTTCTCCAATGCGTCCCATGGTGATATGAGCTGCCATGCTCTTTCCCAGACTCCAGGTTGGTGCACTGAAAACACTATCTATGGGCTTGGTGATTGGGGCGAATGTCCTCCCCGGAACATGGGCTTGAATCTTCCAGCGCTCCTCTTCAGGCAGAGTGGCGTTGAAAGTCCTTGTGAAGCTTGGTAGTCCAATGTTCAGGTACCTGGCGACTTCCTTCAAGTGAAATCCAAATGGTGTACTTTCATCTGGTTGAGCGTACTTGATCTTGGCGTCCGTCATCCTAAAGAGTAGAAAAGATGAGGAGTTAGAAAATGAGAAGAGAATAGTGATCTATTGCTTTAACTTAGTGGTCGTGTCCTACAGTCAACCTGTGCTCTGATACCATCTCTGTAGCGACCCGACCCGAATGGATCAAGTCTCTGTGCTCCGATGTCATCCCTGGATCAGTAATGCTGACACCATATAGTAATTCGAAGGATTTATAGCAGAGTAGCAATCACACACTTATTACATCGTTTGTCCAGAAGAGGACTTATTACAATAATCATGGCTTAAGGCCATCTAATAACGATAACAGCGGAAGACTTGGAAGATAAGTGAGTCCATCAACTCCAACGGCATCACTGAGTATAGAACCACGACCTAAAAGCACCTTATTCGTCGTCTGAAAAGTCTGCAACATGAAAAGTTGCAGCCCGAAAACGGGTCAGCACATGGAATATGCTGGCAATGTAACACATAGAGAGAGGTAATGCGTATTGGCTATACTACATGCATATTTGGCTGGTGGAAAAGCTCTATGGTTACAGTTTTTGCATAAAGCCAGTTTTTCCCTACTTCAAAGGAATAAATTTTATTTAACTATCATGGTGGTTGTTAAACATTGAGAATGGTTGACAGCATTCTCAATCCCAATTAAAAATACTCATTTAAAACCCAACAATATTAATTAGAAGTAACATGTTGAGATTCAACAGGATAATCCAAGTACTAGATACTCAAGACGTCCATAACCGGGGACACGGCTAATCATGATTAGTTTGTACACTCTGCAGAGGTTTGCGCACTTTTCCCCACAAGACTCGATCGCCTCCGCTTGGTTTCTCGCACTACATGGTGTTTAAGAAACGGATGACCGAGACATAGTCTTTCAGAAGCGCTAGCACCTTACGATGGGTGGACCCGTACACCTACATCCCCTACATCTGCTAGTCCACCACTATAAGAGTTCGCACGACTTAGTCAACTATGCCAGAGCCCATAATGGCTTGTGGCTGCACACGTAAGTTAATAGTATGAATTATCTTATGATCCCTTTGAGCCTGGGTGGCGGTCCATAGGAAAATCACACGGTAACCCCGGGATTTCCAAAAAAACAGGCAATCACTGGATACCCCAGGTGCCTCAATCCACCCAGATGTGTATTTAAGTTGCCACCTTAGATAAACCATTAATTAACAATCTCACATCTGTCATGGATATTCACTCACCCAATACACGTCTACTAGCATAGCATGGCATAATAAGCAAATGCAAAAGTAACTCCCAAAGGTTTCATAAGTAATACAGGTAATAGGTACTACCTCATCTACTTCCCATCCCACAATTTAATTAGATCCTAATCATGCAGTGTTTGAGGATTGATCTAATGCACAAAAACTGGGTAGTAGAAAAAGGTATGATCAAGTGTTACTTGCCTTGCTGACGATCCGCGAAACCTAGAGACTCGAAGTAACAAGCGGCGCACTTCGGGTGATCTATCGCAGACAAACAACAAGCATACAATAAGTACTCATCTAATGCACAGGTAAATCTCGAATAAAAGATCTAACCAGAAAGTTCAACTTAAGAACCCTGGTGGCAAAGAGAATCAAAACGAACGCCACGAAGGTCAAACGGCGAGGGAAAACAACTCGGTTCCAGCAAGTTGAAACTAGGTCAAATTTTACAATAGCAAAACTTTGTTCAAGTTGATTAGTCGGAACGGTGGTTTCGAGACGAAACTCCAGGTGCTTGAATCACCTGATTCCGATAAACGAGCGAGAAGATAAACTAGAAAGAAAATCGGATCTGAAATCGCTATCAGAAAAATAGCGGCATAAATTCGATGAGAAAGAAAACGACGAACGGTTGAACGAACGGACGTTCATTAACCGAGGCAAACCGGTGATCACGTTCGTTAGGACGAACGGTCCGGCGAACGCTCGCTAAACAAAACCGGAAAGAAAAACCGGCGAGAAAAACCAATCTAAGGTTTCGGAAAGAAACCGAAATGAAAAACCGATCTAGAAAACCGGAACGGAAACCGGAACGATTTACGAAAAACTGAACCGAGGAAAAGAAAAGGTGACGCGGCGCGGGGCTAGTACCTCGAAGAGGCGAGGGGCTCCGGCGGCGGCGGCATTGGGCGGCGGCGGCGGCACTTGGCGGCGGCGGTGGCAAGCGGCGGTGGCGGCGCTGGTGAGGGGCGGCGGCGCTGGGTGGCGGCGGCGGCGGTGTAGGGCGGCGGCGCGGTGGTGGTGCTGCGCTGCTGCTGCGGAGGAGGAGAGGAGAGGAGAGGTGTTGGTTTGATGTGTTAGAGGGGGGGTGCTTGGGTATTTATATAGGGGAGGGGGGTTTTGCTTGGAGTAGGGGACAAGAATTAGACTAGGATTAGGAATCCTACGAACAAAAAACGGAATAACGAAACGGGTCCAAATCCTACTAGGATTTGTAAAAGAAAAGGAAACCGGGGCGGCTCCCTGGCTCCCTGGCGCGGCGGCGCTAGCGATGGCCTTGGCCTCCTGGCCGGTCGGTGGCTTGGCGGCTTGGGCCTTTGGCCCAAGGCGCTGCGGCTCTTTTTTTCTAAATCGGTTTCACGCGCAGAAAAATACAGAGAAAAAAATCTAAACGAACTCCAAAATTAATAAAGTAAATTTTCCCCGACTCCTAAAAATGAGTCGAACAAAATGAACTTTTACTCGGGGCCTAAAATGCAATTTTTTAAAACATGCATTTTTTCCTAAGGCAATAAACTCCGAGAAAAATCCAAAATTTGATTTATTTATTAAATCTTCATTTTTCCTAAATTTTGGGAAAGTCATATTATTCCCTCTCTTATTTTTGATATTGGAAAAATATTTGAAGATAAAATAAATAAATCCAATGATCCTCTTTTCATACTTTTGAGAGAACTCAAATACGAAAATTTCGAAATCTCCAACTCTCTCCGAGGGTCCTTGAGTTGCGTGAAATTTCTAGGATCAACAAATGCAAGAAAATATGATATGCATGATGATCTAATGTATAACATTCCAAATTGAAAATTTGGGATGTTACATTTTCAATCTTCACGCAATACATGAGCGTGAGCCATGGACATAGCACTATAGGTTGAATAGAATGGTGGTTGTGGAGAAGACAAAAAGGAGAAGATAGTCGCATATCAACTAGGCGTATCAACGGGCTATGGAGATTCCCATCAATAGATATCAATGTGAGTGAGTCGGGATTGCCATGCAACGGATGCACTAGAGTTATAAGTGTATGAAAGCTTAGAAAGAAACTAAGTGGGCGTGCATCCAACTTGCTTGCTCACGAAGACCTAGGGCACTTTGAGGAAGCCCATCATTGGAATATACAAGCCAAGTTATTCCCACTAGTATATGAAAGTGACAACATAGGAGACTCTCTATCATGAAGATCATGGTGCTACTTTGAAGCACAAGTGTGGAAAAAGGATAGTAACATTGCCCCTTCTCTCTTTTTCTCTCATTTTTTTATTTGGGCCTTCTCTTTTTTTATGGCCTCTTTTTTCTTTTTCTTTTTTTATTTTTCGTTCGGAGTCTCATCCCGACTTGTGGGGGAATCATAGTCTCCATCATCCTTTCCTCACATGGGACAGTGCTCTAATAATGAAGATCATCACACTTTTATTTACTTACAACTCAAGAATTACAACTCGATACTTAGAACAAAATATGACTCTATGTGAATGCCTCTGGCGGTGTACCGGGATGTGCAATGATTCAAGAGTGACAAGTATGAAAAAATTATGAATGGTGGCTTTGCCAGAAATACGATGTCAACTACATGATCATGCAAAGAAATATGACAATAATGAAGCGTGTCATAATAAATGAAACGGTGGAAAGTTGCATGGCAATATATCTCGGAAAGGCTATGGAAATGCCATAATAGGTAGGTATGGTGGCTGTTTTGAGTAAGGTAATGGTGGGTGTTATGGTACCGGCGAAATTTGCGCGGCACAAGAGAGGCTAGCAATGGTGGAAGGGTGAGAGTGCGTCAAATCTACAAGTCAGCAAAAAAACATTAGTCATAAAGAACTCACATACTTATTGCAAAAATCTACAAGTCATCAAAAAAAGTACTACACGCATGCTCCTAGGGGAAGGGTTGGTAGGAGTTAACCATCGCGCGATCCCGACCTCCACTCATAAGGAAGACAATCAATAAATAAATCATGCTCCAACTTCATCACATAACGGTTCACCATACATGCATGCTACAGGAATCACAAACTTTAACACAAGTAACTCCCAAATTCACAACAACTCTACTAGCATGAATCTAATATCACCATCTTCATATCTCAAAACAATCATAAAGAATCAAACTTCTCATAGTATCCAATGCACCTTATGTGAAAGTTTTTATTATATCCATCTTGGATGCCCATCATATTAGGACTAATTTTATAACCAAAGCAAATTACCATGCTGTTCTAAAAGACTCTCAAAATAATATAAGTGAAGCATGAGAGTTCAACAATTTCTATAAAATAAAACCACCGCCATGCTCTAAAAAGATATAAGTGAAGCATTAGAGCAATATTGTCTAGCTTAAAAGATATAAGTGAAGCACATAGAGTATTCTAATAAATCAAGATTCATGTGTGTCTCTCCCAAAAGGTGTGTACAGCAAGGATGATTGTGGTAAACTAAAAATCAAAGACTCAAATCATACAAGACGCTCCAAGCAAAACATCATGTGGTGAATAAAAATATAGCCTCAAGTAAAGTTACCGATAGGCGAAGACGAAAGAGGGGATGCCTTCCGGGGCATACCCAAGCTTAGGCTTTTGGTTGTCCTTGAATTTTACCTTGGGGTGCCTTGAGAATCCCCAAGCTTAGGCCCTTGCCACTGCTTATTCCAAAGTCCATCAAATCCTTACCCAAAACTTGAAAACTTCACAACACAAAACTCAACAGAAAATCTCATAAGCTCCGTTAGTATAAGAAAATAAATCACCACTTTAAGGTACTATTGTAAACTCATTATTTATTTATATTGGTGTAATATATACTGTATTCCAACTTCTCTATGGTTCATACCCCCCTATACTACTCATACATTCATCAAAATAAGCAAACAACACGCGAAAAACAGAATCTGTCAAAAACTGAACAGTCTGTAGTAATTTGTAACTATCGAATACTTATGTAACTCCAAAAATTCTGAAATAAATTGGTGGACGTGAGGAATTTTTATATTAATCTTATTAAAAAATAATCAACTTAAAATCACTCTTCTGTGAAAAATGACAATTATTCTCGTGAGTGCAAAGTTTCTGTTTTTTACAGCAAGATCGCATTAACTTTCACCCAAGTCTTCCCAAAGGTTCTACTTGACACAAACACTAATTAAAACATAAAAAAACATCTAACCAGAAGCTAGATGAATTATTTATTACTAAATAGGAGCAAAAAGTAAAGAACAAAAATAAAATTGGGTTGCCTCCCAACATGCGCTATCGTTTAACGCCCCTAGCTAGGCATAAAACACGAATAGATCTAGGTATTGCCATCTTTGGTATGCAATCCATAAGTGGCTATTGTAATAGATTCATAAGGAAATTTAATTTTCTTCATAGGAAAGTGTTCCATACATTTCCTTAACGGAAATTAGAATCTAATGTTTCCTTCTTTCATATCAATAATTGCACTAATCGTTCTAAGGAAAGGTCTACCAAGAATAATAGGACATGTAGGATTGCAATCTATATCAAGAACAATGAAATCTGCAGGCACATAATTCCTATTTATAACAATAAGAACATCATTAATCGTTCCCATAGGTTTCTTCATGGTGGAATTCGCAAGATGCAAATTTAAAGAACAATCATCAAATTCACGAAAACCTAGCACATCACACAAAGTTTTTGGAATCGTGGAAACACTAGCACCCAAATCACACAAAGCATAGCATTCATAATCTTTAATATTAATCTAATAATAGGTTCCCACTCATCATAAAGTTTTCTAGGGATAGAAACTTCTAGTTTAAGCTTTTCTTCAAAAGATTGCATCATAGCATCAACGATATGTTTAGTAAAAGCTTTGTTTTGATTGTAAGCATGAGGAGAATTTAACACGGATTGCAACAAGGAAATACAATCTATTAAAGAACCATTATCATAATTAAATTCCATGAGATCCAAAATAGTGGGTTCATTGCTACTTAAAGTCTTGACCTCTTCAATCCCACTTTTATCAATTTTTGCATCTAGATCTGAAAACTCTGAATCATTGGGACGCCTTTTAACTAAAGTTGACTCATCTCCAGTCCCATATTTATCAAGATTCATATTGGAAAACAAATATTTAACAGGAGTCACATCAATCACTTTTAGATCTTCATCATTATTATCATGAAAACTAGAAGAACACGCTTTTACAAACAGATCATTTTTTGCATGCATCTTAGCGGTTCTTTCTTTGCACTCATCAATGGAAATTCTCATGGCTTTGAGAGACTCATTGATATCATGCTTAGGTTTAATAGATCTAAGTTTCAAAGAATCAACATCAAGAGAAATTATATCCATGTTCCTCGCCAACTCATCAATCTTAAGCAATTTTTCTTCAATCAAAGCATTGAAATTCTTTTGCGAACTCATAAATACTTTAACACTATTCTCAAAATCAGAGGGAATTTTATTAAAATTTCCATAAGATTTGTTGTAGGAATTACCATAATTATTAGAGGAATTACTAGGAAACGGCCTAGGATTAAAATTGCCTCTATACACGTTGTTACCAAAATTGTTCCAACCAACAAAACTCACATCCATAGAATAATTATTATTCTCAATCAAAGTGGATAAAGGCATATCATTAGGATCATAAGAAACACTTTTATTAGCAAATAATTTCATAAGTTCATCCATCTTTCCACTCAAAACATTAATCTCTTCAATCGCATGAACTTTTTTACTAGTGGGTCTTTCGCTGTGCCATTGAGAATAATTAATCATAATATTATCTAGGAGCTTAGTAGCCTATACTAAAGTGATTTCCATAAAAGTGGCTCCTGCGGCCGAATCTAAAAGACTTCTAGAAGCAAAATTCAATCCGGCATAAAATTTTTGTATAATCATCCACAAATTCAAACCATGTGTAAGGCAATTACGTATCATCAATTTCATCCTCTCCCAAGATTGTGCAACATGCTCATGATCAAGTTGCTTAAAATTCATAATATCATTCCTAAGGGAGATGATCTTAGCGGGCGGAAAATACTTAGAGATAAAACCATCTTTACACTTATTCTATGAATCAATACTATTTTTAGGCAAAGAAGAGAACCAAGTTTTAGCACAATCTCTAATCGAAAACGGAAATAGCTTCAATTTAAAAATATCATTATCCACATATTTCTTCTTTTGCATATCGCACAAATCAACGAAATTGTTTATATGGGATGCGGCATCTTCACTAGGAAGGCCAGAAAATTGATCTTTCATAACAAGATTCAACAAAGTGGCATTAATTTCACAAGATTCATCATTGGTAGTAGGAGCAATCGGAGTGCTTATAAAATCATTGTTGTTGGTATTGGAAAAGTCACATAATTTAGTATTATCTTGAGCCATCGTGACAAATCAATCAATCCAACACACAAGCACATAAGAAGCAAGCGAAAAGAGACGAACGGAAGAGGGGCGAAGAAAAGGCAAAGGTTTTCGAAAATCGTTTTAGAAGTGGGGGAGAGGAAAATGAGAGGTGAATGGCGAATAATGTAATGCAAGGGAGAAGAGTTTATAATGGGTACTTGGTATGGCTTGACTTGGCATAGATTTCCCCGCCAACTGCGCCAGAAATCCTTCTTACTACCTCTTGAGTTTGCGTTGGTTTTCCCTTGAAGAGGAAAGGGTGATGCAGCAAAGTAGCGTAAGTATTTCCCTTAGTTTTGAGAACCAAGCTATCAATCCAGTAGGAGACAACGCACAAGTCACCTAATACCTACACAAACAATCAACAAATTACACCCAACGCGATAAAGGGGTTGTCAAGCCCTTCACGGTCACTTGCAAAAGTGAGATCTGATAGAGATAGATAAATCGTAATGTAAATATTTTTGGTATTTTTGGTTTATAGATTGGAAAGTAAAGATTTCAAAATAGTAGATTGGAAACTAGTAAGATGTAAACGAGATTCAATAATATGGAAAAGAGACCCGGGGGCCATAGGTTTCACTAGTGGCTTCTCTCGAGATACCAAGTATTATGATGGGTGAACAAATTACAGTCGAGCTACTGATAGAAAAGCGCATAGTTATGACGATATCTAAGGCAATGATCATGAACATAGGCATCACGTCCATGTCAAGTAGACCGATTCCTGCCTGAATCTACTACTATTACTCCACACATCAACCGCTATCAAGCATGCATCTAGAGTATTAAGTTCATAGAGAACGGAGTAACGCATTAAGAAAGATGACATGATGTAGAGGAATTCACTCAAGCAATAGGATGAAAACCCCATCTTGTTATCCTTGATGGCAACAATACAATACGTGCCTTGTTGCCCCTACTGTCACTGGGAAAGGACACCGCAAGATTGAACCCAAAGCTAAGCACTTCTCCTATTGCAAGAAAGATCAATCTAGTAGGCCAAACTAAAACGATAATTCGAAGAGACTTGCAAAGATATCAAATCATGCATATAAGAATTCAGAGAAGAACCAAATAATATTCATAGATAATCTTGATCATAAATCCACAATTCATCGGATCTCGGAAAACACACCGCAAAAGAATATTACATCGAATAGATCTCCAAGAACATCGAGGAGAACATGGTATTGAGAATCAAAGAGAGGGAGGAAGCCATCTAGCTAATAACTACAGACCCGAAGGTCTATGGTAAACTACTCACGCTTCATCGGAGAGGTAATGGTGTTGATGTAGAAGCCCTCCATGATCGAATCCCCCTCCGGCAGGACACCAGAAAAGGTCCCAAGATGGGATTTCACGGGTACAGAAGGTTGCGGTGGTGGAAATGTGGTTTCGTGGCTCTCCCCGAAGTTTTTAGGGTATAAGAGTATATATAGGCGAAGGAACTAGGTCAGGGGAACCACGAGGGGGACACAAGGGTGGGGGGCACGCCTACCCCCCTGGGCACGCCCTCCTGCCTCGTGGCTTCCTTGTTGCGTCTCCGACTTTATCTCCAAGTCTTCTAGTTTGCTTTTGGTCCAAGAAAGATCATCATGAAGGTTTCATTCCATTTGGACTACGTTTGGTATTCATTTTCTGCAAAACTCTAAAATAGGCACAAAAAAACAGAAACTGGCACTGGGCCCTCGGTTAATAGGTTAGTCCCAAAAATAATATAAAATAGCATATAAATGCTTATTAAACATCCAAAACAGATAATATAATAGCATGGAACAATCAAAAATTATAGATACGTTGGAGACGTATCAGGCATCATCGCCAAGAATATCACATCATCACCTCTGAAGAAAGAGACATAAATACATGGGTATGGGCACTCCCCTTGGCAATTGCCAAGCTTGGGGGAGGTGCCCCAGTATCGTATCACCATCACACCTCTATCTTTATCATTTTTCTTAGTTTGATCCTTTTGGTTATATCTTGATCTAGTAGAATAAAGTTTCAGTATGATCCAGCTCTGAGTTTTGTTTTGATCTCTATCTATGTAATTGAGTCCATGTGTTATATATAATAAAGAGTAGTTTTGAGTTGAGGGCTTTGCTATCTTGCTATGATCTTGAGGTAATCAAAGAAAGAATAAAAAGAAATAAAATATCATATGTTGATTTTATGGAAAGTAATGACTTAACATATAAAGACTATGATGAATAAAAGTTATTGAGAGTTGACAAACATAGTTTTGGTCATTGTTGCAATTAATAGGAAGTAATAAAGAAAGAGAGGTTTTCACATATAAATATACTATCTTGGACACCTTTCGTGATTGTGAGCACTCATTAAAATATGACATGCTAAAAAGTTGATGTTGGACAAGGAAGACAAAGTAATGGGTTATGTTTTCTTCCATCCGAATAAGTTATATTGTCATGGATCATCCAACATGTTGAGCTTGCCTTTCCCCCTAATTATAGCCAAATTATTTGCACCAAGTAGAGATACTACTTGTGCTTCCAAACATCCCTAAACCCAGTTTTGCCATGAGAGTCCACCATACCTACCTATGGATTGAGTAAGATCCTTCAAGTAAGTTGTCATCGGTGCAAGCAATAAAAATTGCTCTCTAAATATGTATGATCTATTAGTGTGAAGAGAATAAGCTTTATACGAACTTGTGATATGGAAGAAATAAAAGCGACAGACTGCATAATAAAGGTCCCTATCACAAGCGGCAATATAAATTGACATTCTTTTGCATTAAGATTTTGTGCATCCAACCATAAAAGCGCATGACAACCTCTGCTTCCCTCTACAAAGGGCATATCTTTTATTTTTACCTTTTACCTTCATACAGGAGTTATGGTGATCATCACCTTTCCTTTTTACACTTCTATCCTTTGGCAAGCACTATGTGTTGGAGAGATCCGGATATATATATCCACTCATGTGGGTTTGCATAAAGTATTATTGTTGACATTGCCCTTGAGGTAAAAGGTTGGGAGGCAAAACTATAAGCCCCTATCTTTCTCTATGTCCGATTGAAACTTTGTACCCATAAGTATCGCGTGAGTGTTAGCAATTGTGAAAGACTAAATGATAGTTTAGTATGTGGACTTGCTGAAAAGCTCTTATATTGACTCTTTCCGATGTTATGATAAATTGCAATTGCTTCAATGACTGAGATCATAGTTTGTTAGTTTTCACTGAAGTTTCTGATTCATACTTTACCTTGTGAATGGATTGTTACTTTAGCATAAGAAATCATATGACAATATATGTTGGTGTTCTAAAGATGATCATGATGCCCTCATGATTGTATTTTATTCTATTGACACCTCTTCTCTAAACATGTGGACATATTTTTCGATATCGACTTTCGCTTGAGGACAAGTGAGGTCTAAGCTTGGGGGAGTTGATACGTCCATTTTGCATCATGCTTTTACATCAATATTTATTGCATTATGGGCTGTTATTACATGTTATGTCACAATACTTATACCTTTTCTCTCTTATTTTATAAGGTTTACATGAAGAGAGAGACTGCCGGCAACTGGAATTTTGGACTAGAAAAGGAGCAAATATTAGAGACCTATTCTGCACAACTCCAAAAGTCCTAAAACTTCACGGAGATCAGTTTTGGAATCTATAAAAAATATTGGGCAAAGAAAGCACCGGAGGGGGGCACCAGTCAGCCACGAGGGTGGAGGGCATGCCCTACCCTCCTGGGCGCGCCCCCACCTTGTGGGCCCCTTGACAGGCCCCCGACTCCCATCTTCTGCTATATGGTGTCTTTTACCCTGGAAAAAAATCATAGAGAAGCTTTCAGGATGAAGCATTGCCGTCTTGAGGCGGAACCTGGGCAGCACCAATCTAGGGCTCCGGTGGAGCTGTTCTGCCGGGAAACATCCCTCCGGGAGGAGGAAATCATCGCCATCGTCATCACAAAATCGATCCTCTCATCGAGAGGGGGTCAATCTCCATCAACATCTTCACCAGCACCATCTCCTCTCAAACCCTAGTTCATCTCTTGTATCCGATCTTTGTCTCAAAACCTCAGATTGGTACCTGTGGGTTGCTAGTAGTATTGATTACTCCTTGTAGTTGATGCTAGTTGGTTTATTCGGTGGAAGATCATATGTTCAGACCCTTTATGCATATTAATACCCCTCTGATTATGAGCATGAATATGCTTTGTGAGTAGTTACGTTTGTTCCTAAGGACATGGGAGAAGTCTTGTTATAAGTAGTCATGTGAATTTGGTATTCGTTCGATATTTTGATGAGATGTATGTTGTCTTTCCTCTAGTGGTGTTATGTGAACGTTGACTACATGACACTTCACCATTGTTTGGGCCTAGAGGAAGGCATTGGTAAGTAATAAGTAGATGATGGGTTGCTAGAGTGACAAAAGCTTAAACCCTAGTTTATGCGTTGCTTCGTAAGGGGCTAATTTGGATCCATATGTTTCATGCTATGGTTAGGTTTACCTTAATTCTTTTTTCGTAGTTGCGGATGCTTGCAAGAGAGGTTAATCATAAGTGGGATGCTTGTACAAGGAAGGGCAGTACACAAGCACTGGTCCACCCACATATCAAATTACCAAAGTAACAAACACGAATCATATGAGCATGATGAAAACTAGCTTGACAGTAATTCCCATGTATCCTCGGGAGCGCTTTGCTTTATATAAGAGTTTGTCCAGGCTGGACCTTTGCTACAAAAAGGATTAGGACACCTTGCTGCACCTTGCTACTTTTGTTACTTGTTATCCGTTACGAATTACCTTATCACAAAACTATCTGTTACCGATAATTTCAGTGCTTGCAGAGAATAACTTGCTGAAAACCGCTTGTCATTTCCTTATGCTCCTCGTTGTGTTCGACACTCTTACTTATCAAAAGGACTATGATAGATCCCCTGTACTTGTGGGTCATCAGCGTTTGGTGCGTGGCGGCGACTCAACTTCTTCGTTGGTTTCCGAGTCATCGATGTCGTCTTCACTATCGTCAGCATATTCGATGTCGGCGCTCCCTCCCTCGCTTTCCTCTCCTTCAACAAATTGTTCCCCATTCAGAACAGGCGATTACATCTTCGTGAATGCCTGCAAGATGCAGATTTAAAGTTCAATCGGATTCCAATACAGTTGCATGTTGAAAACATAGATGATTCACTCGACAAGTTATGTCTCACCTCTCCTGGTGGATGCTCGGCATCAAAGGGCAGGATTCATTTGGCGTCGCGCGGGTTGTCGCGGGCCCCGGTGATGCTCCAAAGCCTCTGGGCCATGGTATCCTCATCAACTTCTTTCGGATGGGTCCTGGAGGTGTCATCTGCTCCCGAATACAACCACATAGGGTGATCTCGTGCTTGCAGAGGCTGAATGCGTTGACTGAGGTACGCCTCGAGCAGATCCAAACCCATCACTCCACCATGGATCAGTGCAACGACTGCATCGACCAAGATCGCCACCTCGCCCTTCTCCTCCTCATCAACAGTCAATGAGCGAGGACCTTTGAGTCTCTCCATAGAGAAAGAGGGAAGACCAGTCGGTGCACCAGGAGTTGGGATGTCTTTGTAGTAGAACCAGGTCGACTGCCACCCTCTAACTGACTCGGGAAAGGTCATGGGAGGAAAGGCACTTCTACCCCTCATTTGAACACCTAAACCCCTGCACATCTGGATCACATGGATTTTTGCGTCACTCGGATTAGCTTTTTTGACCGACTGGGATCGGCAAGTGAAAATGTGCTTGAATAACCCCCAATGAGGATAGCATCCCAGGAAGTTTTCGCGCATAGAGACAAAGGCAACAAGATACGATATAGTGTTCGGAGGGAAGTGATGGATTTCTGCACAAAGAAATTCAAGAATCCACGAAAGAACGGATGCGGAGGCAAAGAAAAACCTCTTTCCACATGGGTAAGGAGAAGAAGTTCGGATTCTCCCTCTGACAGCCTCCAGGATCCGGGGGCCAGCAGACCATCGGCGATGAGCCCCTCAAGGTTGTCCACCGTAACCAACGAGGGGATCCAATCGCCCTGGATCCACCCTGGCGGTAGAGCAGAACGCAAGCTAGGCCCCTTCTTCCCCTTCGCCACCTTCTTGGCCTGCTCCAACGCCTTCGTCTTGTCCTTTGCCATCCCGCGGTGGTCGACGGGAGCAATGAGGCGGCGCTGCACTGAGATCGTTGGAGCACAGAGACGGGAAAGAAAGGGGAAAGGTGGTGGGCACTGTTGCACGTGTCGGCCACATCGACTTATATATTCAAATGATCGAGTGGCTGACTTGTGGGCCAGCGCAATCTATAGAGCATCCCACAGCTGACGTCGGCCTGATACGTGGCGAAAAAGGTGGTGCGAGGATCGATGAGTCACTCCTCTTTCGCCCCACTAACCGCACTGTAGGCGGCCTGCACGCTTCTCCAAATTTCTAATCCCGCAAAATCTGGGCCAGGCAAACCAATCGATCGCGTCAGGGATACCCATTGGACCATGCCCTGCTACTTGTTTCACTTGGATGACTAGCAAATGGGAATCGATCGAGACGACTGGCAAAGGCTGAACAGCTCAGATACCTACGGATCACTAAAAATGACTCTGAAGCATTAAGTCATATCCGGATCAACTTCAGTCCTTTTGCACTCGATCCCCGATCCGTTCGGGGGCTAATGACGAGGACATGTACCTAGGGTAGGGTCCTAGACCTGACCTATATGCCCTACGCAAGGACACTACACAAGAGGCCAAGGCCTACAAAGATAGAAAGAAGATATCGAGTAGAATCATCACAGGGTGCAATCCACTCGATGGAAGATCCACTCGGATACCCCAATTCCACTCGACCGTCATTATTCACTCGGAAGACTAGAATTTACTCGAAGGTCAGAAGGCCTAGAGTCACCTCTGAATGGTAACGGTCGGGCATTCAGTCCGTAGCCTTAAAGTTCATTAAACACGGGTGTTACCAGTGATGTTCGTAACATTATTCTCTTATTGAACCCTTGTGTAACTGAGGACTGCAAGGGGTCGGCGCACTCTATATAAGCCATCCCTCCCCTTAGGCACAAGGCCCCGCACCCCATGTAACTCAACACTCCAATCAACAAAGCCTCCGAGGCACCGACACGTAGAGCTGTTACCTCCTCCGAAAGGGGCCTGAAGTCGTAAAACCAAGTGTACAACCTCGCCGTAGCTAGACTCTGCCCTCTCCTACGTACCCCCTATCTCTACTGTCAGATTTGTTCCCATGACAACAGGCGTAACACAGTTCCAGATAGATGCTCACATCACATTTAGCATTTAGGTAATCGTTTCGTCATGCAACAGTACAAATGATTGTAGTCACTCTTGAGAAAATAGTGATTGGTCTTGCTTTTAGAAATCTCTTCAACTCCACAAGGACGTTAGCGAGGCCGGAGACCTTGTCTGTCCCGTGTGTAAACAAGTTTTACCTCATGCATTATGTGTCACTTCTATGAGCACCCTTCTCAGCGAAATGAATTACGCATATGTAAATAAAGTCTTAATTCTCTTGTCACTCTTTTATTGAAACAAGATGGCAACTGAGCATCATAGATGTGTCATTTTATTTTATTTATGGCACAACCAAATTTCAGAAAAACTACAATGGATAATCGATGTCGATCTTTCTTTTTTTGTTTCTTCGATCATCCGATCTTTGCATGAAGCTGATTTATTAGTCGAGGAATGGATAATCGGTGTAGCCCCCGACAGGGTCAGAGGTATAGAATGTCATCCTGTCATAGTCATTAAGCGGCGCACTGAGCTCAAACCTCCGTGGTAGGTCTGGGTTTGCCAGGAACAACTGCCCATAAGCAACCAGGTCAGTGTACCCCTCGCGGACCACCTTGTTCCCCTCCTCCCGGTCGTACCCTCCGTTGGCGATGAAGGTGCCATTGAAGGCCTCCCTGAAGGGCAACAGACAATGCGGGACCTAGCGTCGGCCATCGACATGCGCCATCCTTGGCTCGATCATGTGGCAGTAGAGGATGCCATAGTCATTGAGCTTGTTGACGAGGTGGAGGGCGAGAGCCTGAGGGTCCGAGTCATGGCAGTCCATGTAGTCGGTGAAGGGAGACAGACGGATGCCCACGCGGTGGCCGCCCACCTCCCCGACGACGGCGTCCACCACCTCTAGCGCGAAGCGGCATCGGTTGTCGAGGCTGCCACCGTACTCGTCGGTGCGGTCGTTCGCGCTGTCCTTGAGGAACTGATCAATGATGTAGCTATAGGCGCCGTGGATCTCAACACCGTCGAACCCTACATGCATGCACACAGATCAGCCTAGGGTTGCTTGGACATAGTATGATTGATGAACTCTAGTAAGTAGTAGTACATGAATAACCAACAAAGTGAAGTAGTATTGGTAAGTAATAGGTACCAGCTGCGATGGCGTTCCTTGCAGCTTTTCTGAAGTCATCGACCACATTGGGTATCTCGTCCTTTGCGAGACTCCTCGGCGGCGCGAACTCCTCGAGACGACCATCGGCGCTCATCTGAGGACTAACCTGCTTGTCGGTGCTCGATATCGGCGCCTGCCCATTTGGTTGTAACTCTACATATTTTCGAACAATCAACAAAAAAAATCAAACATACTATTACAACCAAACATACTTGAAAAATCAGGAGGAGATAGTAGAGTCATTACTATAGTTTGAGACGCGTCCGGCGTGCCATATCTGGCAGAAGAAGAGTGCACCCTTGGCGTGCACGGCGTCGACCACGGGTTTCCACGCGTCGACCTGCTCCTCCGTCCATACGCCAGGGGCGTCCTTGTACCCCTGCGCCGTGTCCGACACTCCGGTCGCCTCCGCGATGAGCAGCCCGCCCTTGGTTGCCCGCTGCGCGTAGTACACCCTTGCGTGTGGCTGTGGCACGTTGCCGTAGGACCGTTGCCTCGTCAGTGGTGCCAGCACAACCCTGCACCAACACGGTATGGATGAACAAGGTTGCACGACTTTCAGCCGGGTGCATCCAAACCATGTCCCCATCAAGATTGACGGATTTTTCTTTTTTGCTGATATATCAATATTATTTCAAGCAGATTTGGTCAAAAAATTTAAAAATCAATTTAGGAAATTTTGCATGAAATTTGCAGACACATACAATTTGGTAATCCTCGTCGAAGCTCAATGAAATTTTCAGGGGGAAAAAATCCAGACGCATGTGCATGATCGATCTATCATCAGAATAACAAGAAAAAGACCCGCAAAAAAATGAAGAACAAGAAAAAGAAATTGAGCTACGATGGCATGAATGGAAACTGTGCTGGCTGGTTGCAATGCCTGTGCGAGAGGTCGAACTGGCCCATCTTGTGCGGCGTCAGGAGAGGAGGCGCCGGCGTGGACTCCATGGATTGATGGATATTGGTTCCTGTGGGCTGTGGCCGAGTGAATGATGTGTGATTGGCAGGTTGGTTTCGAGTGAGTGATGGAGTGCTGTGGAGGTACTCATTTTATAGAGCGGATGCGATCATACGAGGTACATATATATTAAGATAAGAATACGATGCGATGGTGCATGGAGGGACCCGGCCGGGCGTTAATTAAGCTAGGTGAAAGCTCCTTTCTGCGCCTGGGCCCCGGACGGCTGCTAAGCGCACTTTGTCTCGTCCCTTATATATAAACTAGAAGAACACACATGCGTTGCAACGGAGCCACATTAATTTTAAGAGTTCAATATCAATTATGTTAATATTACATTTAATATTCTCATACATATCAAGTGACATTGACGACCTTTTTACCATCAAATTCTCACACACACTCTCTCCCTCCCTCCTCCTCACTCTCTCTCCCCCTCTCCCTCTCTCTCTCTCTCTCTAACACACACACATATCCATCTTATTGGGTACGGGACCATAATCCATCTATTTCACACGCACACGCGCTAGTGCATAACAATATGGATTATAAAACAGGTTCAAGGTAGTAACAAGGATTCTTCTCATGCATTAATAAACAAATGTTCTGCACTGAAGACAAGATAATCAATTCCCAAAGTGCATCAGAGCATCACAGAACATTACTGGCAAGATAAATGCACGACGATACACCCGACTCATTTAATTAATATAATTAAATTATCAGTAAATTAGTCACCAAACTGCTCGGATGAACCGGAACAGAGCCAACATATATCATCCTAGACAAACGCAATATCAACCATTTACCTTGGTACTTTAGGGACCGACGGGAGGATGCATGTAGAAGCGCTTCTTGCCTGCGAATCCACAGTCAGAGAGAGAAATTGGAACCCATTCCCATCACCAACTGATAAAGAAAGCATGTAAGAAAATTGATATCGGGCCAACTTGGATCTTCGGTGATTGTCCGCCGGTATGGAGAATTTAGGAGGGTGGGTGCAGGGAGTGGCCTTTGTGGATGATGGATGGAGGCGCGGAGGGATGTGGTCACCGGAAGGTCGAAAGCGGAGAGGGTCGGGCACGTTAGGTGGAGCCGGTGATGCGCGACAACCGGAGGCGGCCCAATCGTGGGCGGCGAACCGACGATAGCCTCGGCCCATCTCTCGACGCAGCGAAGATAGAGAGGGCGGCACTGCCGGTGCTCGAGGCCGCCGCTCGGCACCATCTACATCGAGGGGAAAGAGATGCGAGAAAGCGATAGGGTGATGCGGGGCTAGGGATTGCGGAGGAGGGTGGGGGTGTGCGATTTGAATGGATGGTTCTGCCCACCGTTTTCTTGTACGTGGCGGTGGAGACGGCGGCATCCAGCCATGCAGGCGAGGGATGGGTCGAGCCAGGCACACGGCGAGGCGCAGTAGCAGAGGCGGGGGCGATTTTTTGCTACTGAGATGCAGGGTGTGGGATTGATCGTTCATGTTCTCTTTTCCTTTTTAACGGGAGATGGATGCGATTTTTTCACGAGGGGAAAGATGCGACCACGTACAGATTCCATAATAAATTAATTAGGTCCATAACGGGATTTCTTTATAATGCGTTAAGATTTACGTGTTAGTTTTCTTAATAAAGAAATGCACTGATGTAGGGATCGATTGATTCGGATAAGGAAAGATAGATTCGTGATATTTTGTAGGTTAGGAAATTAGTGGTTTGCAAGGAAAGAGTGGAGAGAAAAAGAACCAATGCGACCACGTATAGATTCCATAATAAATTAATTAGGTTCATAACGGGATTTATTTGCAATGCGTTAAGATTTACGTGTTAGTTTTCTTAATAAAGAAATGCACTGATGTAGGGCGCGATTGGTTCGGGTAAGGAAAGATAGATTCGTGATCTTTTGTATGTTAGGAAATTATTGGTTTGCAAGGAAAGAGTGGAGAGAAAAAGAACCAGTACGAGGGGGTGGTGGGAGGTGGGACGAATAAAAACCGGACGAAATTGGGAGGTGGGAGGGAGCGAGTAAAAACCGACGAAAAAAACCAACAAAATTGGGAGGTGGGAGAGAGGATGAAAAAAAACCAGGGGAGGTGGGAGGAAGACAAAAATAAACCGTACGAGGCTACCAACTGCTCCATTAGGAGTAGAGATTGTTTGTGAAAATAACATGCGACGACGACTTAGCGAGCGGATCCCCTTAAAAAAGACATAGCGAGCAGATTCCCTTAAAACTGGTAGAAATGGATACGATTGATGACATTGATAAATAGTGGTGAATGTTGGCGTAATTTACTATCGTCATGCATGGAAACGAATCATCAAGAAAAAGAATACTTCCTATTACTACACTCATAGGAAGCTTCCTAATCTCTGCTACCAAACAGTTTTTGCCCAAATAAAGAAGGAAAGTTATGGACGTGATTCGAAAGGAAACAAACGTTACGAAGATTAATTAATTTAGATTTGATCTTTAGAGATTCATTGTGATTGATTCTTTTACATAGAGACATTACTAAATAATTTGCGTCAGTATGGAAAGTTCTGATCCGTTCAGTTTTTTTTCGTTGTGTGAGAGGGTGAAGTGAAAATAAACCGATGAAGTGGGGGAGGCGACGAAAAAAATCTACGACAGTTAACCTACGAAAAAAACCCGGACGAAAGTGGTGGGACGAAAATTGACCGGCGAAGACTATCAACTGCTCCATTAGGAGTAGAGATTGGTTGGTTCGATTTTTTTTGCGTGGAGGGAACTACCTGGGAGGTGGGAGGGAGTACGAAAATAAACCGTCTCAGCTGAGCGGGAGGTGGGAGCAAGTACCAAAGAAGTACCAAAAAAGACCGGGTGAGGTGGGACGAAAATAAAACCCGAAACGCGACCTACCAACTGAGACATTAGGAGTAGAGATATTAACAAAAGTGCAGATCCTGTCCCACTCTTCACTTTTTGATAAAAAACTTCCGAATAGCAATCTTGGTGAGTGATCTCGACCGGGTTCGATCGGCATGGCGTGTCGTTCCTCCAGGAGTGGGTGCTGAGAGGAAGGATGGCAAACCTCCATTGTCAATCGGCCGGATCTGCATCGTCATTTGGATCAGAGCAGGGACGAAATCGAGATGGTAGAGGTTGAGGAATTTGTAGGACGTGAGGGTTTAGGGTGGGCATCACGAGAACTCACCCATATCTTGGGAGACGGCAGAGCCGAGGTGCAGTCGTGTTCGTGCTTCAGGGGCTGCCACGTGCTGTCCTCGCCGCCATCGCCTGTCGATGCCACTTCAGCGCCACGAGCATGGGACTGAGGGACGAAGGGAAGAGAAGGGAAGGAAGCGAGCTAATGACGTACCTATGTTTGGTATGTAATACCCTCCATTAAGAATAGATATTTTCTTAAAATCGATTATTTTGTTTTCTAATTAATGTGATTGAGCAATTTAAGGTAAGGTTAATTAATTTAGATTTGATATTTAAAGATTGATCGTGATTGATTCTTTCACATAAAGACATTACTAAAAATAATTTGCACCAGCATGGAAAGTTATGATCCGTTAAGATTTTTTTCGTGTGAGAGGGTGACGCGAAACTAAACCGGTGAGGTGGGGGAGGGACGAAAAAAAAACCAGCGAAATAAAACGCGTGGGAGGTGGGAGGAAGTATCAAAGAAGTATCAAAAAAGACCGGATGAGGTGGGACGAAAATAAAACCCGGAATGCGACCTACCAACTGAGACATTAAGAGTAGAGATCCTTAGTGCAAGATGACGCCGATGACGCACCTACCCACGCAGGAGAGCCGGATTCATGGGGAAGGAGACGAATGGAGGTGGCTGCTTTGCGTGCCTCTGGCTATCAGCAGCGCCCAAGTCCGGGCGGAGAAAATTAAAAACAAAACATCACATTTTGGGTTAGGTCATCATATAACTACCATCCGGGTTAAAAATTATAAAGAAAACCATCACAATTAGGGCAGGTGTGTAACATATTACAGTACTAGTACTTCTTTACATGTTGCTCGATGAGAGCGTACGATGCGGAGTAAAGCGTACGTCCTATTTGATTGCACAGGGCACAATAATGTAAAATCATCTTTCCTTTCGACGGAAGAATGATCGATCCATGATCAACAGCGCAGCGGCCTGTCGTAGGCGGGCGGCGAGGAGGGGCAGTTCTCGTTCATGTTGGCGTACGGCTGGATGGTGTTGTACTCCGGGAGCTCCATCTTGTACTCCCCGAGGATCTGGCAGAAGGGGAGCCCGTCCGCGTCGCCGTTGCACCACCCCGGCAGCCTCGTCCGGTTGTCCTCGAAGATCCTCAGCATGTACGCGTCCCGGATCTATAAGGGAAGAAGTAAAGCACTTGATCAGCCGAGATCAGGAGCAAACAAAGGGCAAGCAGCTTGACTGAAGCGGCCGGCACGGCACTCACGGTGAACTCCGTGACCTGGATGGACTCCGTGAAGGGAGCGAACACCCCGGCCGCCTTGAACATTGCCAGGATGAAGGCGACGCAGGTCGTTGACTTGCCGTCGCTGTACTCCCACTCGTCCTGCTCCGGTATGGTCAGCAGCTGGTTGAAAGACATGCCCCGTCGCTCCGTCTCGCTGATGATGCCATGGAGGTCAAGTTGCTACACGGACGGGATGAAGAACATCATCATCATATACTTGCTGTCAATTTCTCAGTCCTCGGTTCCAATATGAAGTGAAGTTTATTGCAAGATATAGTTATAACAACCTCGGTCCCAAGTCGCTTATTAAGAGCCTCGTTCCACATGTTGGAAGCATAGTGTGGTTGTAATCTGGTCCACATCGACATAGCAGCCATTACCTGAAAACAGAATGTATAAGATGAACAGACGAAACCAACATGACAGAAGCCTTAACATATGGAATCAACTGCTCTACAACAACAACAAAGCCTTTAGTCCAAAACAAGTCGGGGTAGGCTAGAGGTGAAACCCATAAGATCTCGCGACCAACTCATGGTTCTAGCACATGGAATCAACTGCTCTAACAGAACTATTATCACCAAGTATAATAAACATATAAAACCATACAGATAATTTTTAAAGTTATGAAGGTAATTTTAGCCTAGCCTGAACTAGTTTAGGAGGACCTGTACAGCCGTAGCTTACAGCATCTGCTGTTTACAGCACCTCACTATTTCCCTGTCAGATTTTCAGCGCCGCAAAGTTACTCGGAAGCTTAGAAATTTTATTATCTACCTCTATGTATTACTGTTATGCATAATAGAACTGGAACCAACATAGAATGCACATAGCACTTTTAAGACTCAAGATACCTACTTTCTAGAGTTACTCTTATACATCGTGAAGTCCCTCGAGAAAATGTTAGTGCAAAATACCCACATGAAGGAAGATAAGACAGCAAGAAGCTCCAAAAGGCAGCAAGAATTTTCAACTTGATAAGAAACTTAAAAACTGAAACAATTATGCGAACGGACTGGAGAGCAATGGAGATATACCAGGTTAGCATCGAGTGGTGGAGGATAATTTTCCGACATTGTATCAATCCAACTAAATATCATATTATGATAGCCATAGGGTTTTCCATACATGCTTCGGGCGAATTCCCATGCAGCACTTTCATTGAATCTGGCCCTCACGACAGGGTGCAAAGGCAGCAATGCTACCTGTGGATTTGAGTCATCTTTGAGTGCCACTCCCCACCATTCATCCCATGGAACTATAGCAATGACTTCTTCACCCTATGATGGTACCACATAAAGCCCAACATAAGTATGCAATAATGCAAACGCTTGCCAATGTTCACAAACAATTCATAGACTGGACCCAACGTCAAAATTTCTTTTTTGAAAGGAACCAACCTCAAACTTGCTGAGGCCTAAGATTACAAAAAAAAAATCATATATAACAGGCACCTTACTGCAACCAAAAGACAAATAGCAAATATACCGAAAGGAAAAATCAGTTCTTTGTTCCAGTGGATAACATATGACTTTTCGCCTATGCTCTTATTGCAAAAAACGGAAATGATGAAAACGAGAAAGTTAAGTTGTTCATATCTTGCAGTAAAAAATTTCCTCATTTTTTTATCTCTTTTAAATTTAATCTTGTAATCACATCTAGTGACTAGTTTTTCGAACAAGAGATTGCATGTAGTACCTTTTTATTTTCGTAACCTGATTCTGCAACCCAGAGAGTGCCATTCTCATCTTTCAAGCAAACCGCGGTATGCCCAGCAAACGCACCAGTCACCCATTTCTCCAATGTCTGAAACCCACCCCATCGCCCTCGAATCTTGGAAAGAGCCAAGAAATCACCAGAGTTCACATCCTCTTTACGTATGTTGGCAGCCCAAGGCTGAGAACGCTTCTCAAATGAAGCCCCCATGTGCTTCTGAAGAAATGCCAAGTTGGCGTCCTGTCCCCAAATGGTGTTCGAAAACAGCGGAATCACATCGATCAGAGATAACAGTGTCCCGAGCATTCCGGATGGCATGAGAAAAATGGCGACCCCATGCAGCTTCACCTAGTCACAGGTTGATCCGGAGATGCCGATTGTTAGAATTATTAAAGCAAAACTAACAAGTGGCCATGTAAAGGAGGAGAAATCTGAAAACAACCTACGTAGAGAGACGGGACGTACATATTCCATTTCTCCTGCTTCTTCCCATGATTTGATCTCGAAGGTGTGTTGATGTGCTCTGGTGTAGTAATCCCACCCTATCCTGTACGGTGTGGCAAATACATACAGGTCCATGCATGTCCAGCTCTGAGCCGAAGCAGTCTATATAGACCCACAGGAAATATTTCGTCAGGCAAAACTCTTCATATTTAAGGGACTATGGTTCAGTAAATGAGAGCAAAAACATACTGTATGAACCATGCATGCCTCTAATTGTCCATTACATTGACAGATTCGCATGAAGGTGCTCGCTCGCAATTTGGCGTTGTTATTGATTGGAATAATTGCAACTTGTCACTAACGAATGATATAACCCGTGGGTATCCTATTAGCATTCCCTAACGTGCGAGTTTTTCTGTCTTCTTATAGAATTATTACTTTTAGTTTTCGTGCGAATCAACTTCCTTTTCTATTTTTAGCCCTTGTCCTATGTCTCGTTTGGATCACATTCACATGAAGACAATTTGCTAGCTACCAGTAATATTTTTAGTAATGCGAACCAAATACTGGGAATCCTATGCGAAATTAAGAAGCTGAGATGCATGTACGGTGAAATCAAACAGAACTTGTTATTACAACATCAAAGTCGAAGTTAATCAAAAGGCAATTTGAACCCGCAAAAAATAATTCAAAAGGCAATTTGGAGGGCAATGTAAGGGCACCTTGAGGCGTAGGACGGCGCCGCCAAGGCCGGCGGCCGTGCCGTTGCTTCCACGAGGACCGGGCGTGAGGCTCAGAACCGCCTCGTTCTCCGCGAAGCACGCGCCGCGCCAGGCGGCCGCGGGGCCGCCGGGCGCCGCGAAGGCGACGAAGGTCGGGAGGAGGTCAACGGCGCTGTGTATGGTGTCGCCCATGAGCGACCACGCTAGCCGGCGCGGCAGAAGGTCGCTTGCCGCGGCATGGCATCGCGGCGGGGCCAGGAAAAGGTGGAGGACGGCGAGGAGGATGGGCACGGCGAGGCGTCGCTGCCGCGGCTTGGGCGCCGACGCCGCCATCGCCCGCGTGCCGCGGTGGCCGCGCTGCGGCACCACCTATCTACGCGCCCGCGGCCCGCCCGTGACTGGAGCTCCGTGAGCGTCAGGCCATTTGCTGCTCTGCCGAGTCTTCGGCTCAGTGGTTTGTTTGCTTGCTTGGTCTTGTGCCTCGTGAATGGCCGCGTCGTGACGAACGTTTTCTTTTCTTCCCTTTTTCTTTCCACCGCCGCCAGCGTACAGAGGGCGACCGGGCGCACGGGAATTTTGGATCGCCCGAGGTTTGATCCATGCAGCGCCGCCGGCGGGGGGCGAGAACTCAAGCTAATTGTGGCCCGCTGAGCAGTGGGTCCGGACACACAACTTATAACGGACCTCGTGAAAATGACAACGTTCTTTGCACTCACGGGAGTGGTTTTTCCTACCATGCACATGCATGGATCCACCGTCCGTCATTGCTTTGAGATCCGTGCTACATTTTTGGTTGTTGATGAATTTTGTCTTGTTTTAGAGTATATGTACTCCCTCCATCTCAAAATAAATGCCTTGGGCTTAGTTGAGACGCTTATTTTAAGACGGAGGGAATAATATTTTTATTGTGTTCTTTTTTCTTATTTCCAAGTGTGTCATTATCCTTCGTTGTATTTTTTGGCGCCCCTTTCCCAACAAGGGTCAACATTTGTCGAAGCCAACAAAGACGACTACCCATACATAGTTCTCTGTATAGCTAATCAAGC